>NW_027521661.1:0-62568 GCF_052094955.1 Ictidomys tridecemlineatus | reverse complement strand
ACAGTCCTTCTCCACCCCAGTCTCCAAACTCTGCTCTCTGTAAAAATCCTTCTGCACCCCAGTCTCCAAAGGCTGCTCTCTGCAACAGTCCTTCTGCACCTCAGTCTCCAACCTCTGATCTATGCAACAGTCATTCTGCACGCAAGTCTCCAACATCTGCTGTCTGCAACAGTCCTTCTACACCCCAGTCTACAACTTCTGCTCTCTGCAACAGTCCTTCTACATCCCAGTCTCCATACTCTGCTCGCCCCAACGATCCTCCTGCAACCCAGTTCCAACCTCTGTTCTCTACAAAAGTTCTTCTGCACCCCAGTTTCCAACCTCTTCTCTCTGTAACTGTCTTTCTGCAACCTCTGTTCTCCGTAAGGGTGTTTATGCATCCCATTATCCAACCTCTGCTTTCTGTATCAGTCCTTTTCCACCAAAGTCTCGAAACTCTGCCCGCTGTAACAGTCCTTCTGCAACTCAGTCTGCAACCTCTGCTCTCTGCAACACTCCTTCTGCATCTCAGTCTCCTACATCTGCTCTCTGCAACAGTCCTTCAGCACCCAGATTCCAACTTCTCGTTTCTGCAACAGTCCTTCTACACCCCATTCTCCATCCTCTGGTATCTGAAACAGTCCTTCTTCACCCCAGTCTCCAAAATTTGCTCTTTGTAACAATATTTTTGTGCCTCAGTCTCCAACATCTACTCTCTGTAACAGTCCTTCTGCACCTCACTCTCCAACAACTGCTCTCTGTAAGTACCTTCTGCATCCCAGACTAATAACTATGCCCTCTGTAACAGTTTTTCTGCACGCCTACTCCCAAATTTCCTCTCCATAACAGGCCTTCTGCACCCCAGTCTCTAAAGTCTGTTCCCTATAACAATCCTTCTGCACCTCAGTCTCCAACATCTGCTCTCTGTAACAGTCCTGCTGCACCTTGGTCTGCAATCTCTGCTCTCTGTAAGATCCTTCTGCAACCTTGTCTAAAAACTCTGCTCTCTGTAACAGTCCTTCTGCACCTCAGTCTCCAAACTCTGTTCTTTGCAACACTCCTTCTGCACCCCAGTCGCCACCCTCAACTCTCTGTAACAGTCCTTCTGTACCGTTGTCTTAAAACTCTTCTCCCTGTAACGGTCCTTCTGCACCCCAGTCTCCAACCTCTGCATTCTGTATCAGACCTTCTGCACCCCAGTCTACAAACTCTGCTCTCTGTAACAGTCCTTCTGCACCTCATATCCAAACTCTGCTATCTGCAACAGTCCTTATGTGCCCCAGTCTCCAACCTATGCTGTCTGCAAAATTCCTTCTGAAACCCAGTCTGCAACGTGTGCTGTGTGTAACAGTTCTTCTGCAGCCAAGTCTCCACCTCTGCTCTCTGCAATGATCTTACTGTATCTCAGTCTTAAAACTCTGCAATGTGAGTTATCTGTGGGATAATCACGTAGAAATGCCCTTCACAGACAGCCTAGAACTGCAGGTGTGGATTTGGGAGTCATTGTCTTGAAGGCAACTGTTAGAGCAAAGGGTGAATATTAAATCCCCCAGGAGAATAGAGAAAGTAGAGAAGGAAATAGAGAAAGTAGGGATTCTTGTGATACTTGGTGTTCACAAAAATTGTAGTAAAAGTTTATCCAGAAAGGACTAAAAACACCACACTATCTAGTTCAGTTGTAGGTATGGCTTTCTCTAAATAATTTCCCTAAACAAGAGGTTACATTATTAACATTGATTTACAAAAAAATCAACTTTGAAATGGAGCTGGAAGCTACATGTACTTGACATTTCTTACGTTCTCTGTTTTCTCTATCAACTACCTGGATGAACTTCAAGTCATTTAGAAATCAGTTATATGTACTTTTTTTTAACTCCCCGTATCAAAACGATCAATATGACAATCTCTTTTATAGGTAGATATCTAGATGTTTTCAGAAAAAAAATAAAATTCCACATAGAAGGCAGTTCCAGCAGATTTTACTATGAGAAAATGGTACATGGTCTGTGGATGTGTAAAAGGGAAAACTAACCGTAAATGTTCGGGGATTTAAAAATACAATTTCTGAACTTGTGCATACTGCTATTGTAAAGGTCTTAAATATAAAGGTCAGTGCAGGAGAAACAATTTCATGGGGCATTAAAAAAATCTCATAAATGATTTTTTTAATCTCATAACTCATGAATGACACTTTGTGACATAATATGTATTGCTCCTTAGAATTTATATAATGCAGCATAGGAATTAGATCAACTTAATAGTAAACCCTCTGCTCTGCAATAATAATAACCATAATCATCATAATCGTCTAGAGCATATTTCATAGAAAAATAATTTGAGTGTGTGTCTTCTTAGATTGCTTCAATACACATAAATGCCTGACTTTAAAAACCTTGTTTAATGTAGTTTAAAAGTGGCATGTTTTCTGTAAAAATTTGATTGATTTTTGGATAATCCATTCTATCAAAACTCAGTGAATTTCTTTGAAAAGATGAATTTTTACATACCTTAATCCAATCAGGATTTTTCAAATTGAGTAACGAATAGAGACACACATTAGATAAAAAATACCTAACACTTATTAAATGCCTATAAGACTTTTACATGCATTAACTTATTTGGTTTACATGACAACCTATAAGATAACCTATTATCCCAATTTTACAGAAAAAAGAATTGAAATTAATGCACAATATATTAATGAAAGTAGGGAAACATCAATAAATCCCTTTAATTTGCATAATGTACATTAATTTGTACATTCAATATGTATTAACAATTAACATTTAAGAAACAAAAAAGAAATTGACTCAGAAAATTTATCATGTAATAACTATTATTTGTAGTGATACTTTGTTACCTGATGATAATAGCATATATTAGTAAACTGTCTTATTATCTTCAATGCCCAGACATTCTTCTCTTTGGTTCTAATAATTCATTGCACATGATTAATAGGCCAACACAGCTTTCATTAAATTTCAAAATCTCAGGGCCTTAAGAAGCTTAAAGTATTTAAATTTCACTAGAAACTCGGTGCTTCAGTTAAGCACAACTAGTTTTAAAATCTGAATATAAACAAAATAAAATAAATAAGTCTAGGGTCTTAAAAGAAGAACTTTTTTTTTTTGCTTTGGCAATAAATGAAATGTTTTGCTGACTAACCTTAGAAATTCAGTTCCTCAAACAAAAAAAAAAAAAATGGGCATGACCAAATCGAGGAAGAATGGTGTGATCATGTTGCCCAGTAAATTGCTTAAAACACACACACACACACACACACACACACACACACACACACAGTACAAGGTCAATTTATTCAGAAAAATATCTGAATGATTTCAGGTGCTTGTGGCAATGTGAATTTATTACTGTGAAATCTATGAGCTATCTGGCCTGGCCCAGAGTTGTCCTCATATCCTTCCATGAGGTGTGGGTGCTTGGAACCGAGGGAAAGATCAGAGGTCATTGTGCAGAACAGTTGGCCTCAGTCAGTGAGTTCCAAGTGTTCCCAGTGATGCTGGTTCAAGGACACACTTCGGGGGAGGCTGGACTCTTTCACCTAACATGCAGGGATGCCCTTACCCCAAACTGATAGGTTTAAAATCTTAACAAATTCACCAGGAAAAAGCCTCCCTCCTGTCTTGGAGATTCAGCACTCAATTCAGCATTTAACATCTCTTTCAGTTTTTTTTTTTTTGTGGCCGGGGTGTAGGGGGGCAGTTACCGGAGATTGAACTCAGGGGCTTGACCACTGAGCCACATCCCCAGCCCTATTTTATATTTTATTTAGAGACAGGGTCTCACTAAGTTTCTTGGTGCCTTGTTTTTGCTGAGGCTGTCTTTGAACTCACTATCTTCCTGCCTCAGCCTCCTGAGCTGCTGGGTTACAGGCGTGCACCACTGTGCCAGCTCTTTCAGTTTTTTTTTTCACCTGTGCTTCTTCTAGCATAAAGGGGAAAGGGAAGAAAAATTATTACCTCTTATGATATGTCAGAACCTTCTAGTTACAAAATTCTTCAAAATATAAAATTCTCTTTTCCATTTAGGATTTTAAAATTTCTTTTCTTGGTAGTGGTTAGTTTCAATTCAAGCCAATTTTGTTTCTATACAGGGTCTAATTTAGTCCTAAGCCAGATCTACTAAGAAACTCAAAGAGGATAAGATCTGATTCCTGTCCTGCTGCGCCCCTCCCCTGACTCAGGCAATGGCAAGGCCCTACTGAGGTGGATGGTGCAAGGCGTCCATCCTCTAAAGTAGTGCAGTATTTTTCTGGGAATGGGCTGATTTGTTTTTGTATTCCTTTAATAAGTATAGTTTTGATTTCTCATATGACCATTAAGTATAAAGGAAAAATCATGACTTTCCCAATTAATGCAACTACTTCTAAAGCATAGATCTGTTTGCTCTAAATGCAATGATTCAGCTGTGGAGTGTAAATTGTTAATGTCTAAAGAAAAACTCCCTGTATTCCTTTGAAGGAAGTTTTTGAGAAATTAAATTAAAATCTAGAGGAGAAAAATTAATGTTAAGAAGATAGATGAGTGCTTAGTACTGGGCAACTTGTTCTTGTTCCTGTGCACAATGGTTTGTGCTCTTACTTTTGTTTGATTACAAGTAATAACAAATCAACTACTTGCCGTAACCATGGCACTTGTTCCAGTCAGTAAGTCAAGAACTAATTATCAAGGTATAGGCCAATAGTTTGGGACATTTGTAACTATTATTAAAAGTTAACTAAGCAGAAACAGCTCAAAGCAAAACTCGAACTGAAAGTACAAATGCTTGCTTATGCATAAGCCAAGATCCATTCTTGTATTCTAATTGTAGCTACGTAATATTTTGTTTTGTTTGAATAATGATTCCTGTTTTGTAACCACAAAGTACTGTAAGCCTGCCAAAATGAAAAGTATATATGATCAACTTCATAAGTAAAGATTTGGATCAACACCTTCACTTTGGGGTCTGCGTTGTTTCTCCACCCCCTCTTTCGCCGACTCCTCACCATCCGTTTGTCTCCTGAGACACCCTGTTGGAGCTGGTCTCCGACACGGTCCTTCAACCAACTTACAATCTAATGGGAAGATGAACTCAATATGTGCAGGAAACTTGGTAACAATTCTATGTAATCTACAAATTATCATTATTTTCCCTTAGTGTTTGCTTGGGCAGCTCTGGGAATGGAGCACTTAATACTTGTCAAAGTACCTCATTCCATCTTGAATATGCGCTCCTCCAGGTCCTAGTTGGGCCTCTCATTTGTGTTCTAAACACTAAGGCAACACCTTGTGTAAATGTTCACTCAGTTAAGGTTTCAAAAATGAAGATGGTCTTTCAAGTACATCCATGGAGCAGAGTTTTTAAAAGATTGTTTAAAGACGGTACTGTGTGGGACCTAAAGGATCTAACAGAGACTTGACAGAGGCGAGAAGACATTTCTGTTCAGTGGTTCTGGTGAAGATATCTTGCTGAGAAAAATAAAGCCTCTGTGGGCATAAGTGAGGCAGCATAGCCCAGCGGCTTCTGAGGAACTCAGTGTCTCCTGTCTCCTAAACATATCCCTTATGGAGACCATAGGCTCAGTTCCCACAGAACAAGCAGCTCTGCATCTTTCTTTCCCAATCAGTCATCTCAAAGTAAGGTGACCGAGAATTAAGTCACTTATGACTGACCCCAAAATATAATATTTCTAAAGGAGAGGGGTTGTGTATGAAGTTGATTACTCACAAGCTTCAGGGATTTATTACAGTTAATAAATTGCTTGCAACTCCCCTCCCCAAGAATCCATGTGTTGTAAGATAAAGATGAAAACCCCTAGTTAGTGAATGAATACGTTTCTAAACATAACTTCTTCTACAATAATGATTTTTATTTAAACAGATATTTTGGTAGGTCTATTGTTATGCTATATTGTGTCATAATGAGAATGTGTACCTATACTTTCTCCCTAAAAATTATTCCTTTCTGTCCTGCTCATCAAAAGCAGAGGATTAACACTTAGCATTATCTATTGTTTACCATAAGTAATTTTCCACACACATCATCGCACTTAAGGAATTTAGGCATCCCAGGGTTTCTTGTTATGTTTTGGGTTTTATTCCAGTACTGGAGGCATCATGCTAAATCCCTCAGGTTTTGTGATAACCTCTGAAGTTATTTCTACTCTGGCAATAAAAGTAGTATTGTGGAAACTTAGACACACATAGAAAAGGTGCTACAATAGGTCATTACATAAATGTCATCAAAATGGTAATGAAAATATGTACAATATTCTGTAATATGTTTTTAAGGTGTAGGTATATCCTTATTCTGGGATAATGTTTTTGAAAATTGTGATGGTAAATAAACTACTTACCAGCAACTCTCACAGAGAGGCGTAGATTTCTGGTTTTGGTGTGGCCCTTGCTGCTCTCCATACTAGCACCTGGGCTGCAAAGGAAGCTCTTGGTAAAAGTGGCTGTTGGTCTCCATTCACCACAAAATGGACCTCTTATTCTGAAAGTTGCCTGTCGCATATCTGTGGCCTCATTAAGGAGTCAAAATCCTCTGATCTCTCAAAATTCATTTTCCTGTGATGGACATTTATAGAGGTCTGTGCCCGACCTTTTGGGAATATGCATCGTGCCTTTCCTCTTCAGCTGCTCTGGGACTCCTCAGTGTGCAAACAAAACTCAAGGGCAACAGCTTGAGTTCAACTGCAACAATGGAGAGCAGTTAATTCGTTGTTGGATTCATTAATGTCTTTGCAATCACCTGTTCTCAGCATGAAGCTAGAAGTTCAGCGTCCTCTCTCTTCTGGGATGTGGGTGAGCGAAGTTCAGAGTGAGATTTCTGCTAAGAAGTTGTGGGTGGCTGAAACCTCAAGACTGCCTCCACTTCCCCCTAGGGAGAGAAGGGGTCAGGGTGGATGTACACTTATTGGGATGGATTTCGCACTGCATATAAAGTTTTTCCTTCATGTTACATACTTTGCCAGATGGACAGGTATCAGAACAACAATATTAGAAGCATCCCCACTATCTTCAGCTGATCCACTTCTGCTAAGGGCTGATCCCTTACCAAACCCTGTATGACTTCGTGCCCCTTAATTTTATGATCCTGCTCATGACCTGGTGAAGAAATTGTTTGCTATGGAGTTTAAAAGTATGGAAAAAAAGAGTCATCAAACAGCTCTTTCGGGAACAGGTGGAGAAAAGACAACAAGCTTGAAAGTCTTGTAGTATTTTACTGCAGAAAAAAAAATAAAAGTATTAGATAAAGAGGTAAGTCTCTAAAACATAAAATTTCCCATAATACAATGGGGTTTTCCTCATGCTTAGGAGAGACACATTAACAGTACTCCTAAAAGATTTTAGAATGATTAGCCATCAGGGAAAGGCAAAGCTAAAGCACATTTGATGAAGCACTTCACACATTCCAGGGTCATCCCAATAAAAGAAATGATAATGATGTGTTGTTAAGGGAGTGAGGAAATCAGAAGCTTTATTCACAACTCTTAATAATAAGGTAAGCTGGTTCCACTGGTCTGAAAATGATCTTGAACTCTTTCAGAAAGTTAAATATTGAGTTAACGATCCACGTCTTCTACTCCTACTTACAAACTCAAGATAAATAAAAAAGTTGTCCACCAATGATTTGTACATGAATGTTAATATAATGTTCATATTATATATAATGTTCATATTATATATACGAATCTTATTCATATTAGTCAAAAAGTGAAATTGACCAGGCAGGTCTGTAATCTAGCTACTCAAGAAGCTGAGGCAGGAGGATTACAAATTCAGGGACAACCTGGGCAAATTTGCAAGACCCTGTCTCAAAACAAAATTTTTAGAAGGGTTGGGCTTTGGCTTAGTGGTAGAACATTGTTTAGTGTGCAGGAGGCTCCGGGTTCAATCTGCAGTACCACACCCACACAGACTCAAAGTAAAAATTACTATCCAGTGGGAAATGAACAAAGAAATGTGGCATTTTCATAAGATGGAAATCAATCACAATAAGGAGGAATAAACTAAAATACTTATACAAGCTACAATATAACTGAAAATTGCAAACATCCTAAGTGAACAGAGTCAGATCCAAAAGGCGTATATGGTATTACTTCATTAAAAATATCCACAGAAACTCGAGTGTATACATGGGTCTTTCCACATGTGAAGGAGAAACACAGAAATGGTGTTTATTTAAAACTTAGAATCAAGATTCATTAGGAAAATGCAAGTAAAATCACATTGCAAATAGCACTTCACATACACTAGTGTTGGCTAGAGCTGCAATATTGGGGGAAAAGAGATTGACTGCTTTACGTATAGGCTTTTTTTGGAGAGAAAAGTAATAAAAATATTCTGAAATACCTGTGAATTAGAGAACCCAGGTAGGTCACAATGTGTCACATACTTAGCACAGTGTGCTTCCCCTGGTTGGAGGGGCACCACAGTGGTCATGAGACACTGTGTATGGAGAGAGCGCTCTTGTAATTGCTGCTGAAGAGTTCACATATTTTTACAACTAAGACATTTCCTAGAATAAAACCATCATCTAGTTCTAATCTCACTATTCAGTCTTCTCCCAGCAAGCTTCCTCAGGGCACTCTGGATCTCGTTGCTTCTCAGGCTGTGAATGATGAGATTTAACATGGGGGTCACCACACAGTAGAGCACAGAGACAAGGGTGTCCGTCTCCAGCCTTCTCTGGGCCTGTCATAGTGGAAGTTGGCTGTTCCATAGAAGACCACCATGACAGTGAGTGGGGACGCATATGTGGAGAAGGCTTTCCTCCTGCCCTGGGCAGAGGGAATCCCCAGGATAGCCACCATGATGAGTGCGTAGGAGCCTGTAGTAAAGAGGCAGGGGCTAAGGCCCATGGTGGCACTGACAACGTGGAGCACAGACTCGTTGACAGAGGTGTCTGAGCAGGAGAGCTTCAGGAGCAATGGGGTGTCACAGAGAAAGTATCTGATCTGGTGGGGCCCACACAGAGTTAGTGTTATGGCCAGCACCGTGTGGGTGACCAAATTAACCAGCCCTCACAGCCAGGACCCAGTCACCAGGCTAACACAGACCTTCACACTCATGATGACTGGGTACTGAGGAGGACGGCAGGTGGCCACACAGCAGTCATACTGGCCACACAGCCAGTAAGACGCCTTCTGTGCCAGCACTTGTAACCAAGAAGAAGATCTGGGAAAGGCAGCCCTAATAAGAAATGGCCTTCTTCTCCCAGAAGAAGTTCACCAGCAGTACTAGGAGGGTGGTGGATGTGTAGCAGACGTCCAAGAAGCTCAAATTGCTGAGGAAAAAGTACATTGGAGTGTGGAGAGCAGGACTGACCCTGGTGGCCACTATTATGTGCATGTTCCCCAGGAGAGTGGTCAGGTAAATGACCAGAAAGAGCAGGAAGAACCAGCCCTGTAGGTTGGAGTGGTTGGAAAATCCCAAGAAGATGAATTCAGTGACAAATGATTGATTGCTCATTTCCAATGTTGCCGTAGCTACAAAAAAGTAAAAAAGAAACCATGATGAAAGTGGACTGAGAGCACCCCAAACAGGCTTGTTAATCTGCAGCAACATGGCAAATAATATCGAATGAAAAGCAGCCTGGAAACTGATAACCTGTGGGACTGGTCTCAGGGAATATGACCCATGAAGCCGCACACATTTTCAGGGGTGATGGTGGGTGGGAGTAACCAGAGAATTGCTAGAAGCCAACAGAAAGCCATTCGACCTCATCATGGTGTGAAGTCATTTCTCACTGTCTCAGTAATCTTTGTCTCCTGTTGTCCTTTTATGTAAACATAGGATTTTTAAAGAAGTTCATTTTCATTGCAAATGTTAAGAAAAAAATTTACAAAGCAGAGTCATCATCTGCAGAAGCAGTCAGTGTTGCCTTCAGTGTTTTCCAATGTAGAGTTTTTCTCATTTTACATCAATCTTGATCTCTGTGTTCGGAAAGGCAGAAGTTAACTATTTCTGTACAATGCTGAAATTATCAGGGCCAGAGCAAAATAGAGGAAAGCAGTTTATGAAGTGGGGTTGGACTGGCTATCTTAAGTATACAGGAAAGATCAGTGGAGTAGAAAGAGAATGAGAGGGCGGAGAGATTTGGGAAGGGAGGAAATGTGAAAGGTCTTTACACAGATCATGTTATGTGCACATGGAAGTCTACCACAGGGGACTGCACCTGTATGTATATGTAGAAAGCACCAGTCAGAAATTAACAGATAAATGACCCAAAGAAAGATCAGTAGAGAAAGGAGAATGGAGGCGGGAATACGAGGGAGATGGGGAGTGGGGACTGAATGAAGAAAATCAGATTCCATGCACGTATGATCTTTTCCAAATCAACCCAAATTCTATGTATAACTATTATGCTCTAATAACAAAATTAAGAATATGACATGATCCTATCAGCAAAGAGTGAGATTTGAATTCTTCTTGACCTATTTGTATACCTTTAATTTCTTTCTTTTTTCCAATGGCTCTGGCAATTTCAAGGATGAAGTTGAATAGAAGTGGTGAAAGAGGGGGCACCCTGTCTTCTTCCAGTTTTTAGAGTTAATGCTTTTATCCTTTCTCCACTTAGAATGATGCTGCCTTGGGTTTAGCATAGAGAGCTTTTACAATGCTTTTACAAAGTTCCTTCTGTCCCTAGTGTTTCTACTGTTTTGACGGGTAGGGGTGCTATATTTTGTTAAATGCTTTTTCTGCATCTATTGAGATGATCAATAAACTTACATCTCTCTTAAATAAACTTAATCTCTCCCCTTTGGCTAAACATTCAGATCATCTCCAGTTCTATAAATATATTAATGAACATTTTCCTACATAAACATATGTGACCATTTCGAATTATCTCTTCAGAATAAAATTTAAATCTGACATAAAAGAATTTGTTGTGCAGTTTCTATTTAAAACTAGCTCATGGGAGACATTATATTAAGTGAAATAAGCCAGACACATAAAAAGAAATAGCAGTTTTTCACTTCTTTTTGGAAGCTAAAAAGTTGATCTCAGAAAAGTATGGAGTAGAGCGGTGGTTATTGGAGCCTGGGAGAGAATCACAAAAATTATTGTGAGTCTGATTTCTCAAAGACGCATGTGAAAGACTGCCTGAAACATGGTCTGGGGCAAGCTGACCCATTGTTGCTGGACTGAGATGAGGTGGGACACCGAGGTGGAAGGGAACAATGGGGGAAGCGTCCCTAGCTAATGGCATCCAGAAGATTAAGGCTGGGGAGAGGACAGGAAGAGAAAGTTCGCAGGGGACAAGTCCTTCTGCACCTCAGTCTCCAACCTCTTCTGTCTGCAATAATCCTTCTGCACCTCAGTTTCCAACCTCTGTTCTCTGCAACGATCCTTCTGCACCACTGTTTCTAAACTCTGCTCTCTGTAACAGTGCTTATAAACCTCAGTTTCAAACCTCTTCTCTCTGTACCAATCCTTCTGCACCTCAGTCTCCAACCTCTGCTGTCTGTAACAGTCCTTCTGCACCTCAGTCTTCAAACTCTGCTCTCTATAATATCCTTCTGCACCCCAGTCTATAAACTGTGCTATCTTTATCAGTCCTTCTGCAACCCAGGCTCCAACATCTGCTCTATGCAACGATCCTTCTGCACCCCAGTCTTCTTCCTTGTCTCTCTGTAATACTACTTTTGCACCCCTGTCTCCAACATCTCCTCTCTCTAAAAGTCTTTCTCCACCTCAGTCTCAAATCTCTGCTCTCGGAAATGATCTTTCTGCACCTCAGTCTCTAACCTGTGCTCTCTGTAACAGTCCTTCTGCACCTCAGTCTCTAACCTCTGCTCTCTGGAACAGTCCTACTGCACCCCAGTTTCCAAGCTCTTCTCTCTGCAACAGTCCTCATACACTCCAGTCTCCAACCACTGCTCTCTGCAAGGATCCTTTTGCATCCCAGTCTCCAACTTCTGCTCTCTGCAACAGTCCTTCTGCACTCCAGTCTCCAACCTCTGCTCTCTGCTACAGTTTTTCTTCACCCCAGTCTCAAAACTCTGCTCTCTGCAACATTTCTTCTGCACCCCAGTCTTCAAACTGTGCTCTCTGTAACTGTCCTGCTGCACCCCAGTCTCCAAACTCTGATCTCTGTAGCTATCCTTCTGCACCTCAGTCTTCAACCTCTGTTCTCTGCAAGATCCTTCTCCACCTCAATCTTTAAGTTTTGCAATCTGTAATGGTCCTTCTTCACCCTAAACTTCAACCTCTGCTCTCTGAAACGATTCTTCTGAACCTTAGTCTCCAACCTCTGCTCTCTGTAACAAACCTTCTGCACCCCACTCTCCAAACTCTGCACTCTGTAACAGGCCTTCTGCAACCCAGTTTTCAACCTCTTCTCTCTGCAACGATACTTCTTCACCTCAGACTCCATCCTCTGCTCTCTGCAACTGTCCTTCTGCACCCCAGTCTCCTTCCTCTGCTCTCTTTAAGAATCCTTCTGCACCCAAGTCTCCAAATGCTCCTCTCTGTAACAGTACTTCTGCACCTCAGTGTCCAACCTCTGCTCTCTGTAATGAACCTTCAGCACCTCAGTCTCCATCCGCTGGTCTCTGTAACAGGCCTTCTGAACCCCATTCTCTAACCTATGCTTTCTGGATCAGTCCTTTTGCACACCAGTATCCTAACTCTGCTCTCTGTAAGAGTCCTTCTGTACCTCAGTCTCAAAACTCTGCTCTTTGTAACGGTCCTTCTGCACCCCAGTCTCCAACATCAGCTTTCTGTATCACTTCTTCTGCACCAAGTCTCCAACCTCTGCATTCAGTAAGAGTCCTTCTGCAACCCAGTCTCCAACTTCTGCTCTCTGCAACATTTTTTCTGCACCCCAGTCTCAATCGGTGCTCTCTGTAACTGTCCTTCTGCACCCCAGTATCAAACCTCTGCTCTCTGTAACGATATTTCTGCACCACAGTCTGAAACCTCTGCTCTCTTCAACGATCTTTCTGACCCTCATACTCCAACCTCTGCTCTCCGCAATGATCCTTCTGAACCCCAGTCTCCAACCTCTGCTCTCTGTAAGAGTCCTTCTGCACTACAGTCTCCAATCTCTGCTCTCTGTAACAATCTTTCTGCACCTCATTCTCCATTCTCTGCTATCTGTAACAATCCATCGGCACACCAGTCTCCAACCTCTGTTTTCTGTAACAGGTCTTCTGCACCACAGTCTCCAAACTCTGCTCTCTGTAACAGGCCTAATGCACCCCAGTCTCCAACCTCTTCTCTCTGCAATGATCCTTCTCCATCTCCGTCTCCAACCACTGCTCTCTGTAACAGTCCTTCTGCACCCCAGTCTCTAACCTCTGCTCTCTGCAAACGTCTTATTATAACCCAGTATCTAACATCTGCTTTCTGCAACGATCCTTCCGCATCCCAGTCTTCAATGTCTGCTCTCTGCAACAGTCCTTCTACACCCCAGTCTCCAAACTCTGCTCTCTGCTACAGTGCTTCTGCACCCCAGTTTCCAACTTCTGTTCTCTGTAACAATTTTTCTGTACATCATTACCCAAACTCTACTCTCTGAAATCGTCCTTCTGCACCCCATTCTCGAATCTCTCCTCTCTTTAACAATCGTTTTGCACTCCAGTCTCCAACCTCTGCTCTCTGCAACTATCCTTTTGCAACCCAGTCTCCAACCTCAGCTCTCTGCAAAAGTCTTTCTGCACCCCAGTCTCCAACATCTGCTATCTGAAACAGTCCTTCTTCACCTCAGTCTGTAAACTCTGCAATGCGCAATGATACTTCTGCACCCAAGTCTACAAACTCTGCTTTCTGTAACAGTCCTTCTTCATCTCACCTCTCAACAGTCCTTCTGTACTGCAGTCTCCAAACTCTGCTCTCTGCAACGGTCCTTCTGCACCCCATTCTCCAACCTCTGTTTTCTGCAAGTGTCCTTCAGCACCTAAGTCTCCAAAATCTGCTATCTGAAACAATCCTTCTGCAACTCAGTCTCCAAATTCTGCTCTCTGCAACAGTTCTTCTGCACCCCAGTACCCAACATCTACTCTCTGAAACAGTCCTTCTTCACCCCAGTCTCCAATCTCTGCTATCTGTGACATTCCTTCTGTACTAGTATCTCCAAACTCTGCTCTCTGTAAGGATCCTTCTGCACTCCAGTCTAACACTTCTACTTTCTGTATCAGTCCTTCTGCACCCCAGTCTCCAACCTCTGATCTCTGTAACAGTCCTTCTGTACCTCAGTCTCCAAACTCTGCTCTCTGCAAAAGTTTTTGTGCACCCCAATCTCCAACCTCTGCTGCCTGCAAATGTCCTTCTACACCCCTGTCTCCAAACTCTGCTATCTGCAACAGCCCTTCTGCACCTCATTCTCCAAAATCTGCTCTCTGTAACAATCCTTCTGTACCTCAGTCTCCAACCAATACTTTCTGTAACACTCTTTCTGCATCTCAGTCTCCAAACTCTGCTCTCTGCAAAAGTCCTTCAGAACCGCTGTCTCAAATTCTTTTCCCTGCAACATTCTTTTTACACTTCAGTCTCTAACCTCTGCTGTCTGCAACAGTCCTTATGCACCTTAGTCTTTAACCTCTGCTCTCTGCAACGAACCTACTACACCCCAGTCTCCAACATCTGCTCTCTGCAACAGTCCTTCTGCACCTCAGTCTGAAAACTCTGCTCTCTGAAACGATTCTTCTTCACCTCAGTTCCCAAAATCGGATCTCTTCAACAGTCCTTCTGAACCCCAGTATCCAACCTCTGCTCTCTGTAACAATCCTTCTGCACCCCAGCCTCCAACATCTGCTCTCTGAAAAAGTCCTTCTGCACCCCGGTCTCCAACATCTGCTCTCTGCAACAGTCGTTCTGCACCTCAGTCTAAAAACTCTGCTCTCTGAAACGATCCTTGTGCACCACAGTCTCCAAACTCTGCACTCCGAAACAGTCATTATCCACCCCAGTCTCCAACCTCTGCACTCCGTAACAGTCCTCCTGTAGTGTAGTCTCGAAAATCTGCTCTCTGTAACGGTCCTTCTGCACCCCAGTCTCTAACCTCTGCTTTCTGTATCAGTCCATCTGCACCCCAGTCTTCAACCTCTGCTCCCTGTAACAGTCCTTCTGCACCTCAGTCTCCAAACTCTGCTGTCTGCAACAGTCCTTCTGCAACAAAGTCTCAAACCTCTGCTCCGTGCTAAATTCCTTCTGCACCCCTTCTCCAAACTCTGTTCTCTGTAACAGTCCTTCTGCACACCAGTATCAATTCTCTGCTCTCCCCAAGGATACTTCTGCACCCCAGTCAACTTCCTCGGCTCTCTGCAACAGTCCTTCTCCACTTCAGTCTCCAAACTCTACTCTCTGTAACAGTCCTCCTGTAGTGCACTATAAAAAATCTGCTCTATGTAACGGTCCTTCTGCACCCTAGTCTCCAATCTCTGCTCTCTGTAACAATCCTTCTGCACCACAGTCTCCAAACTCTGCTCTCTGCAACAGTCCTTCTGCACCTCAGTCTCAAATCTCTGTTCTCAGCAAGGATCCTTCTGCACCCAAATCTCAAAAATCTGCACTCTGTAACAGTCCTACTGCACCCCAGTCTCCAAACTCTGCTCTCTGTAACAGGTTTTTGCACCCCATTCTGCAACCTCTACTCTCTGTAACAGTGCTTCTGCACCTCAGTCTACAAACTCTGCTCTCTGCCACAATCCTTCTGCACCCCAGTCTCCAAACTCTGCTTACTGTATCAGTCCATCTGCACCACAATTTTCAACACCTGCTCTCTGTAAGAGTCTTTCTTCACCTCAGTCTACGAACTCTGGTCTCTGCAACAGTCCTTCTGCACCCCAATCTCCAACATCTTCTCTCTGCCACAGACCTTCTCCACCAAATCTTCAACCTCTGCCTCTGTAACAGTCCTTCTGTAACCCAGTCTCCAACCTCTTCTCTCTTAAACAGTCCTTCTGCACCCCAATGTGAACCTGTGCTCTCCACTACAGTCCTTTTACACCCCAGTGTCCAGCCTCTGCTCTCTGCAACAGTCCCTCTGCAACCCAGTCTCCAAACTCTGCTCTCCTCAACAATCCTTCTGCACCCCAGTCTCCGACCTCTGTTCTTTAAATCAATCCTTCTGCACCAGTCTCAAAATTTTGCTCTCTACAATGAACCTTCTGCACCCCAGTCTCCAACCTCTGCTCTCTGTAAAAGGCCTTATGCACCCAAATCTCCCACCTCTACTCTCTGTAACAGTCCTTTTGCACCTCAGTCTCCAACCTCTGCTCTCTGCAACAGTCCTTTTGCACCTCAGTTTCCAAACTCAGCTCTCTGCATCGAACCTTCTGCACCTCAGTCTCAAAACTCTACTCTCTGTAACAGTCCTTCTGCACCCTGGTCTCAAACCACTGCTGTCTGAAACAGTCCTTCTGCACCCCAGTCTCCAAACTCTGCTCTCTGCAATGATCCTTTTGCACCCCAGTCTCCAACCTCTGCTCTTTTTAAAAGTCCTTCTGTACCTCTGTCTCCAAATTCTGGTCTCTGCAAAAGTCTTTCTGCACCCCAGTCTCCAATCTCTGCTGCCTGCAAAAGTCCTACTACACCCCATTCTTCAACCTCTGCTATCTGCAACAGTCCTTCTGCACCCCAGTCTTCAAACTCTACTCTCTGTAACAATCCTTCTGTACCTCAGTCTCCAACCTCTACTCTCTGTAACAGTACTTCTGCTTCTCAGTCTCCAAACTCTTCTCTCTGCAACAGTCCTTCAGAACCGCTGTCTCAAATTCTTGTTCCTGCAACAGTCCTTCTACACCCCAGAACAAACCTCTGCTATCTGCAACAGTCCTTCTGCACCTTAGTCTCCAACCGCTTCTCTCTGCAACGAACCTTCTTCACCCTAGTCTCCAAAATCTGCTCTCTGCAACAGTCCTTCTGCACCTCAGTCTGAAAACTGTGCTCTCTGCAAAGAGACTTCTTCACCTCAGTTCTCAAATTCTGATCTCTGAAATAGTCCTTCTGAACCCCAGTATCCAAACTCTGCTCTCTGTAACAATCATTCTGCACCTAAGTCTCCAACATCTGCTCTCTGAAAAAGTCCTTCTGCACCCCAGTCTCCAACATCTGCTCTCTGCAACAGTCGTTCTGCACCTCAGTCTAAAAACTCTGCTCTCTGAAACGATCCTTTTGCACCCCAATCTCCAAACTTTTCACTCTGAAACAGTCCTTCTGCAACCCAGTCTCCAACCTTTGCTCTCTATAACAGTCCTCCTGTAGTTTAGTCTTTAAAATCTGCTCTCTGTAACGGTCCTTCTGCACCCCAGTTTCTAACCTCTGCTTTCTGTATCAGTCCATCAGCACCCCAGTCTCCAACCTCTGTTCTCTGCAACAGTCCTTCTGCACCTAAGTCTCAAACCTGTGCTTCGTGCAGTAGTCCTTCTGCATCCCTTCTCCAAACTCTGTTCTCTGTAACAGTCCTTCTGCACACCAGTCTCAATAATCTGCTCTCCCCAACGATCCTTCTGTACCCCAGTCTCCTTCCTCGGCTCTCTGCAACAGTCCTTTTCCAACCCAGTCTCCAACCTCTGCTCTCTGTAACAGTCCTCCTGTAGTGCACTCTTAAAAATCTGCTCTTTGTATCGGTACTTCTGCACCCCAGTCTCCAATCTCTGCTCTCTGTAACAGTCTTTCTGCACCTCAGTGTCAAAACTCTGCTCTATGCAACAGTCCTCATGCACCACAGTCTGAAATCTCTGTTCTCGGCAAGGATTCTTCTGCACCCCATTCTCAAAACTCTGCTCTCTGTAACAGTCCTTCTGCAATCCAGTCTCCAAACTCTGCTTACTGTATCAGTCCATCTGCACCACAATTTCCAAAACCTGCTCTCTGTAAGAGTCTTTCTTAACCACAGTCTACAAACACTGCTCTCTGCAACAGTCCTTCTGCACCCCAATCTCCAACATCTTCTCTCTGCAACAGACCTTCTCCACCAAATCTTCAACTCTGCCTCTGTAACAGTCCATCTGTAACCCAGTCTCCAGCCTCTGCTCTCTGCAACAGTCTTTCTGCACCCCAATGTGAACCTGTGCTCTCCGCTACAGTCTTTATACACCCCAGTGTCCAGCCTCTTCTCTCTGCAACAGACCCTCTGCAACCCAGTCTCCAACCTCTGCTCTCCTTAACAATCCTTCTACACCTTAATCTCCAACCTCTGTTCTCTGCAATGATCCTTCTGCACCTCAGTCTTCAAAAACTACTCTCTGTAAATGTATTTCTGAACACCTTGTCCAAACTCTGCTCTCCGTAACAGGCCTTCTACACCCCAGTCTCCAAACTCTGTTCTTTATAACAATCCTTCTGCACCTCAGTCTCAAAATTTTGCTCTCTACAACGATCCTTCTGCACCCTAGTCTCCAATCTTTGCTCTATTTAACAGGCCTTTTGCACCCAAATCTCCCACCTCTACTCTCTGTAACAGTCCTCTTGCACCTCAGTCTCCAACCTCTGCTCTCTGCAACAGTCCTTTTGCACCACAGTCTCCAAACTCAGGTCTCTGCATTGATCCTTCGGAACCTCAGTCTCGAAACTCTTCTCTCTGTTACAGTCCTTTTGCACCCGGTCTGAAACCACTGCTGTCTGCAAAGATCCTTCTGCACACTAGTCTCCAACGTCAGCTCTCTACAACAGTCCTTCTGCACACCAGTCTCAAACCTCTGCTCTCTGTAACAATCCTTCTGCAACCCAGTCTCCAAACTCTGCTCTCTGCAATGATCCTTTTGCACTAAAGTCTCCAACCTCTGCTCTCTGCAAAAGTCCTTCTGCACCCCAGTCTCCAACCTCTTCTATGTAACAGTCCTTCTGTAACTCAGTCTCCAAACTCTGCTTTCTGCAAAAGTCCTTCTGCACCCCAGTCTACAACCTATGCTGCCTGCAAAAGTCCTTCGACACCCCATTCTCCAACCTCTGCTATCTGCAACAGTCCTCTGCACCCCAGTCTTCAACCTCTTCTCTCTGAAACAATCCTTCTGTACCTCAGTCTCCAAAGTCTACTCTCTGTAACAGTCCTTCTGCATCTCAGTCTTCAAACTCTGCTCTCTGCAACAGTCCTTCAGAACCGCTGTCTCAAATTCTTTTCCCTGCAACAGTCCTTCTACACCCAGTCTCCAACCTCTGCTATCTGCAACAGTCCTTCGGCACCTTAGTCTCTGAACTCTACTATCTGTAACAGTCCTTCTGCACCTCAGTCTCAAACATCTGCTCTCTTTAAGATCTTTCTGCAACCCAGTCTGTCAACTCTGCCCTTTGTAACTGTCCTTCTGCACCCCTTGTCCAACCTCTTTTCTTGTAACAGTCCTTTTGCACGCCAGTCTCAAACCTCTGCTCGCTACAATGATTCTTCTGCACCCCAGTCTCCAAACTCTGCTCTCTGCAAAAGTCCTTCTGCACCCCAGTCTCCAATATCTGCTCTCTGCAACAGTCGTTCTGCACCTCAGTCTGAAAAATCTGTTCACTGCAACGAACGTTCTGCAACCCAGTCTCCAAACTCTGCTCTCTGTAACAGTCCTGCTGTACCACAGTCTCCAAACTCTTCTATCTGTAAGATCTTTCTGCAACCCTATCTCCAAATTCTGCTGTCTGTAACAGTCCTTCTGCACCCCAGTCTCCAACCTCTGCTCTGTGTATCAGGCCTTTTGCACCCCATTCTCCAACCTCTGCTCTCTGCAACAGTCCTTCTGCACCGGAGACTCCAAACTCTGCTTTCTGTATCAGTCCATCTGCACCCCAATCTCCAAACTCTGCTCTCTGTAACAGTCCTTCTGCACTTCAGTCTATAAACTCTACTCTCTGCAACAGTCCTTCTGCACCCCAGTCTCCAACATCTGCTCTCCACAACAGTTCTTCTGCACCAAAGTCTCAAAACTCTGCTCTGTAACAGTCCTACATAAAGGCAGTCTAGAATCTCTACTGTCTGCAACAGTGCTTCTGCACCCAAATTTCAAACCTGTGCTCTCGGCAACAGTACTTCTACACCCTATGTCCAGCCTCTGCTCTCTGCATCAGTCCTTCTCAACCCAGTCTCCAAACTCCGCTCTCAGTAACGGTCCTTCTGCAAATCATTCTCAAAACTCAACTCTCTGTAAAAGTACTTCTGCACCCCTTCACGAAACGCTGCTCTCTGTAACAGGCCTTCTGCAACCCACTCTCTGACATCTTTTTTCTACAACAATTCTTCTGCACCCCAGTCTCCAACCTCTGCTCTCTTCAACTATCCTTCTGCACCCCAGTCTCCAACAACTGCTCTCTGCAACAGTCCTTCTGCACCCCAGTCTCCAACATGTGCTCTCTTCAAAATCCTTCTGCACCTCAGTTTGAAAACTCTGTTCTCTGAAACGATCCTTCTGCACCCAAGTCTCCAACCTCTGCTCTCTGTAACAGTCCTGCTGCACCTTGGTCTACAACCTCTGCTCTCTATAAGATCCCTGTGCAACCTTTTCTAAAAACTCTGCTCTCTGTAACAGTTCTTCTGCACCCCAGTATACAACCTCTGCTCTCTGTAACAGTCCTTTTGCACCTCAGTCTCAAAACCTCTGCTCTCTGCAAAAGTCCTTCTACACCCCATTCTCTAACCTCTGTTCTGTGCAATAGTCCTTCTGCACCCCAGTCTCCAACCTCTGCTCTCTGTATCAGACCTCTTGAACCCATATCTACAACCTCTACTCTCTATAACAGTCCTTCTGAACCTCAGTCTCCAACTTCTGCTCTCTGCAACAATCTTCTGCACCTCAGTCTCCAAGCTCTGCTCTCTGTAACAATCTTTCTGCACCTCTGTCTCCAAAGTCTGCTCTCTGCAACACTCCTTCTGCACTCCAGTTTCCAAACTCTGCTCTCTTTTAGATCCTTCTGCACACCAGTTTCCAAACTCTGTTCTCTACAACATTCCTTCTCAATTCCAGTCTCCAACCTCTTCTTTCTGCAAAGATCCTGTAGCATCCCAGTCTCCAACCTCTGTTCTCTACAAAATTCTTTCTGCTCCCCAGTCTCCAAACTCTGCTCTGTGTAACAGTCCTTCTGTACTGCAATCTCCAACCTCTGCTCTCAGTAATGGTTCTTCTGAACCCAAGTCTCCAAATTCTGTTGTCTGTAACAGGCTTTCTGCACCTTAGTCTCCAAACTCTGCTCTCTGTAACAGGCCTTCTGCATTCCAGTCTTCAACCCCTTCTCTTTGCAACGATGCTTCTGCACCCCAGTGTCAAACATCTGCTCCTTGCAACAGTTCGTCTGCACCCCAGTCTCAAACCTCTCCTCTCTGTAAGATCTTTCTGCACCCCAGTCTCCAAACTCTGCTCTCTGTAAGAGTCCTTCTGTACTCCAGTCTCCAAGCTCTACTCTCTGGAACAGTCAATTTGAACCCCAGTCTCCAACCTCTGCTCTCTGTAAGATCCATCTGAACTCCAGTATCCAACCTCTGAACTCTGTAACAGTCCTTCTGCACCCCAGTCTCCTAACCCTGCTCTCGGCAAGATTCTTCTAGACCCAGTCTCCAACCTCTGCTCTCTGCAACAGTCTTTCTGCACCCCAGTCTCCAACCTCTGAGCTCTGTAACAGTTTTGCTATACTAAAGTCTCCAAACTTTGGTATCTGTAATGGTTCTTCTGCACCCCAATTTCCAAACTCTGCTTTCTGTAACAGTCCTTCTGCACCTCAGTCTCCAAACTCTGCTCTCTGTAGCAGGCCTTCTGAACCTCAGTCTCAAAACTCTGCTCTCTGTATCTATCCTTCTTCACCTCATTCTCCAACCTGTGCTCTCTGTAACATTCCTTCTGCACCCCAATTTCCAACCTCTGTTTTCTTTAACAATCCTTCTGCACCTAAGTCTCCAAACTCTTCTCTCTGTAACAGTCCTTCTGCACCCCAGTCTCCAACCACTGCTCTCTGTAACAGTCCACCTGCACCTCAGTCTTCAACCTCTCCTGTAACAGGCCTTCTGCACGTCAGTCTCCAAACTCTTCTCTCTGTAGCTGGCCTTCTGAACCTCAGTCTCCAAAATCTCCTCTCTGAAACCATCCTTCTGCACCCCAGTCTCCAACATCAGCTCTCTGCAATGATCCAACTTCTGCACCCCAGTCTCCTACCTCTGCTCTCCTTACAGTCCTTCTGCACCTAAGTCTCCCAAATCTGCTCTTTGTAAGATCCTCTTGCAACCAAGTATTTAAACTCTGCACTCTGTAACAGTCCTTCTGCACAACAGTCTCCAAACATTTCTCTCTGCGAGGATTCTTCTCCACCCCATTCTCCAACATCTGCTCTCTGCAACAGTACTTCCGCACCCCAGTCTCCAAACTCTGCTCTCTGCAACGATCTTTCTAGAACCCAGTCTCCAATGTCTGCTCTCTGCAACAATCCTTCTGCACCTCAGTCTTCAACCTCTGCTCTATGTAACAAGACTTCTGCACCTCAGTCTGACACCTCTCCTCTCTGCACGGTCCTTCTGCACCTCAGTCTCCAACCACTGCTCTCTGTAACAGTCCACCTGAACCTCAGTCTCCAAACTCTTCTCTCCATAAGACCCTTCAGCAACAAAGTCTCCAAATTCTGCTCTCTATAACAGTCCTTCTTCACCCCAGTCTCAAACCTCTCCTCTCTGTAACAGGCCTTCTGCACTCCAGTGTCCAAACTCTGCTCTCTGTAGAAGGCCTTCTTCACCCCAGTCTCCAAAATCTGCTCTCTACAACAGTCCATCTGCACTTTACTCCCCAAATTCTGCTCTCTGTAAGATGCTTCTGCACCCCTGTATCCAACCTCTGCTCTCTGTAACAGTCCTTCTGCATGCAAGTCTCTAACCTCTGCTCTCTGTAACAGGACTTCCACACCTCAGTCTCTAACGTCTGCTCTCTGCAACAGTCCTTCTGCAGCATATTCTCCAACCTCTTCTCTCTGTAAGATCCTTCTGCACCCCATTTTCCAAACTTTGCTCTCTGTAACAGTCAATCTGAACCTCATTCTCCAACGTCTGCTCTCTGTAACAGTCCTTCTGCACCCTAGTCTTTAACATCTACTGTCTACAACGGTCCTTCTGCACCAAAGTCTCCAAACTCTACTGTCTCTAACAGTCCTTCTGTACCGCAGTCTCCAAACTCTTCTCTCAATAACTATCCTTCTTAATGGCAATTGCCAAACTCTGCTTTCTGTAACAGTCGTTCTGCACCTCAGATTCCAACCTCTTCTCTCTGTAACGATCCTTCTGCACCTCAGTCTACAAATTCTGCTCTCTGCAACGATCCTTCTGCACCTCAGTCTTTAAATTGTGCTCTCTGCAAGGATCCTTCTGCACCTCAGTTTCCAATCTCTGCTCTCTGCAACGATCCTTCTGCACCAGAGTTTCCAACCTCTGTACTCTGTAACAGTCCTTAAACATCTAGTCTCCAAATTCTTCTCTCTGTACCAATCCTTCTGCACCTCAGTCTCCAACCTCTGCTCTCTGTAACAGTCCTTCTGTACCTCAGTCTCCAAACTCTGTTCTCTGTAACAGGCTTACTGCACCCCAGTCTTCAAGCTCTTCTTACTGTAACAGTTCTTCTGCACCCCAATCTCGAATCTCTGCTCTCTGTAACAGTCGTTCTGCACTCCAGTCTCCAAACTCTTTTCTCTGCAACGATCCTTCTGAACCTCAGTCACCATTCTCTGCTCTCTGCAACAGTCCTTCTGCACCCCAGTCTCCAGAATCTGCTCTCACTAAGATTCTTTTGCATCCTTTTCTCCAACCCTTCCTCTCTGTTACAGTCCTTCTGCACCCCAGTATCCAACATCTGCTCTCCCTTAAAGTCCTACTGCACCTCAGTCTCCAAATTTTACTCTCTGTAATGGTCCTTCTGTATCCCAGTCTCCAACCTCTGCTTTCTGTATAAATCCTTCTGCACCTCAGTCACCAACGTCTGCTCTCTGTAACAGCCCTTCTGTACCGCAGTCTCTAAACTCTACTCTCTATAATATCCTTCTGCACCAAAGTCTCCTAACTCTTCTCTCTCTAACAGTTCTTCTGTACTGCAGTCTCCAAACTCTTCTCTCTATAATGTTCCTTCTGCACCTCAATTGCGAACCTCTGCTTTTTGTAAAAGTCCTTCTGCACCTCAGTTTCCAACCTCTGCTCTCTGTAACAGTACTTCTAAGCCACAGTCTGAAACCTCTGCTGTCTGCAACAATCCTTCTGCACCCCAGTCTCCAAACTATGCTATCTGTAACAATCCTTTTGCACCCAAGTCTCCAACCTCTGCTCTCTGCAACAGGTCTTCTGCACCCCAGTCTTCAAACTCTGCTCTCTGTAACAGGCCGTCTGCACGCCAGTCTCCCACCTCTTCTCTCTGCAACGATCCTTCTGCACCTCAGTCTCCAACCTCTGTTTTCTGCAACAGTGCTTCTAAACCGCAGTCACCAACCTCTGCTCTCTGCAATGATGCATTCCAGTCTCCAACAACTGCTCTCTGCAACAGTTTTTCTGCACCCCAGTCTCCAAACTCTTCTCTCTGCTACAGTACTTCTGCACCCCAGTCTTTAACCTCTGCTCTCTGCAACATTTCTTCTGCACCCAAGTCTCCAACCTGTGCTATCTGTAACTGTCCTGTTGCACCCCAGTCTCCAAACTCTGCTCTCTGTAGCGATCCTTCTTCAACTCATTCTCCAACCTCTACTCTCTAAAACGATCCTTCTGCACCCCAGTCTCCATTCTCTGCTCTCTGTAAGAATCCTTTTGCACCCCAATCTCAAATCTCTCCTCTCTGTAAAAGTTTTTCTGCACCAAAGCCTCCAAGTTCTGCAATCTGTAACAGTCCTTCTGCACCTCAGTCTCCAAGCTCTGCTCTCTTTAATACTCCTTCTGCACCCAGTCTCCAACATCTGCTCTCTGCAATGATCCTTCTTCTAACCAGGCTCCAACCTCTGCTCTCTGCAATCGTCAGTCTACATCTCAGTTTTCAAAATCAACTCTCTGTAACAGTCCTTCTGCACCTCACTCTCCAAACTCTGCTCTCTGAAACAGTCCTTCTGCACCCCTGTCTCCAACCTCTGCTCTCAGTAACAGTTCTTCTGCACCCCAATCTCCAAACTCTGCTCTCTGTAACACTCTTTCTGCACCCCAGTCTCCAAACTCTTCTCTCTGCAACGATTTTTCTGCACCTCAGTCTCCAACCTCTGCTCTCTGTAAAAGTCCTTCTGATCCTCAGTTTCCATCTTTTGCTCTCTGTAATGGTCTTTCTGCACCCCAGTCTCAAATCTCTGCTCTCGGTAACAATCCTTCTGCACCTCTCCCTCCAACGTCTGCTCCCTGTAACAGCCCTTCTGTACCACAGTCTCCAAACTCTACTCTCTATTACGGTACTTCTGCACCCCAATTGCCAACCTCTGCTTTCTGAAACTGTCCTTCTGAACCTGAGAATCCAACCTCTGCTCTCTGTAACAGTCTTTCTAAGCCTCATTCTGAAACGTCTGCTCTCTGCCATAATCCTTCTAAACCCCAGTCTCCAAACTGTGCTATCTGTAACAATCATTCTGCACCCCAGTCTCAAACATCTGCTCTCTGCAACAGGCCTTCTGCACCTCAGTCTCCAACCTCTGCTCTCTGTAAGATCCTTCTGCACCCCGTTCTCCAAACTTTGCTCTCTGTAACAGCCATTCTGCACCTCAGTCTGCAATCTCATCTCTCTGCAACGGCCCTTCTGCACCCCAGTATCCAACCTCTGTTCTCTGAAGCAGTACTTCTGCACCCCAGGCTACAAAATCTGCTCTCTGTAACAGTCCTGCACCCCAGTCTCCAATCTCTACTTTCCGTATCAGTTGTTCTGCACCCAGTCTAAAACCTCTGCTCTCTTTAACAGTCCTTCTGCACCTCAGTCTCCAAACTCTGCTCTCCGACACAGTCCTTCTGCACCCCAGTCTCCAACCTCTCTTCTGTGCAAAAGTCCTTCTACACAACAGTCTCCAATATCTGCTCTCTGCAACAGTACTTCTACACCCGAGTCTCCAAATTCTGCTATGTGCTACAGTCCTTCTGCACCCGAGTCTCCAACCACTGTTCTCTTCAACATTTCTTCTGAACCCCAGTCTCCAGCCTGTGATCTCTGTAACTATCCTACTGCACCCCGGTCTCCAAACTCTGCTCTCTGTAGCGATCCTTCTGCACCTCAGTCTCCAACCTCTGCTCTCTGCAACAGTCCTTCTGACCCCAGTCTCCAGCCTCTGCTCTCTGTAACATACTTCTGCACCCCAGTTTCCTAAGTCTGCTCTAAGTGACATTCTTTCTGCACCCCAGTCTCCACACTCTGCTCTTTGTAACAGTACTTCTGTACCGTAGTCTCCAATCTCTGCTCACTGCAACATTTCTTCTGCACCCCAGTCTCCAAACTGTGCTCTATGTAACTGTCTTTCTGACCCCAGTCTTAAACAACTGATCTCTATAACGTTTCTTCTGCACCTCAGTCTCCAACCTCTGCTCTCTGCAATGATACTTCTGCAACTCAGTTTCCAACCTCTGCTCTCTGCAACGATGCTTCTGCACCAGAGTTTCCAACCTCTGCACTCTGTAACAGTCCTTCTACACCTAGTCTCCAAACTCTTCTGTCTGTACCAATCCATCTGCACCTCAGTCTGCAACCTTTGCTCTCTGTAACAGTCCTTCTGCACCTCAGTCTCCAACCGCTGCTCTTTGGAACATGCTGATTGCACCCCAGTCTCCAACCTCTGCTCTCTGTAACAGTTCTTCTGCACCCCAATCTCGAATCTCTGCTCTCTGTAACAGTCTTTCTTCACCACAGTCTCTAACCTCTTTTCTTTGCAAGGATCCTTCTGAACCTCAGTCTTCAACCTCTGCTCTCTGCAACAGTCCTTCTGCACCCAAGTCTCCAACCTGTTCTCTCTGTAACTGTCCTGCTGCACCCCAGTCTCCAACCTCTGCTCTCTGCAACGATCCTTCTGCACCCCAGTCTCCATCATTTGCTCTCTGTGAGAATCCTTTTGCACCCAAGTCTCAAACCTCTCCTCTGTGTAAAAGTCCTTCTGCACCTAAGTCTCCAAGTTCTGAAATCTGTAACAGTCCATTTGCACCCCAGTCTCAAACCTCTGCACTCAGAAATGATCTTTCTGTACCTCAGTCTCCAACCTCTGCTCTCTTTAATAGTCCTTCTGCACCCCAGTATCCAACATCTGCTCTCTGAAACAATCCTTCTTATCCCCTGGCTCCAACCTCTCCTTTCTACAAGGGTCCTTATACATCCCAGTTTCCAAAATCTGCTCTTTGTAACAGTCCTTCTGCACCTCACTCTCCAAACTCTGCTCTCTGAAACAGTCCTTCTGCACCCCTGTCTCCAACCACTGCTTGCAGTAACATTTCTTCTGCACCCCAATCTCCAAACTCTGTTCTGTGTAACACTCTTTTTGCAACCCTGTCTCCACCCTCTACTCTCTGTAAAAGTCATTCTGCACCTCAGTCTCCAACCTCTGCTCTCTGTAAGATCCTTCTGCAACCCATTCTCCAAACGCTGCTCTCTGTAACAGTCTTCTGCAACCCAGTCCCCAAACTCTGCTCTCTGTAACAGGCCTTCTGCACCCCAGTCTCCAACCTCTGCTCTCTGTAACAGGTCTTCTGCACCCCCGTCTCCAAATTCTGCTCTCTGTAAGAGGCTTTCTGAACCCCAGTCTCCAACATATTCTCACTGCAACGATCCTTCTGAACCTCAGTCTCCAAAATCTTCTCTTTGTAAGAGTCCTTCTAAACCCTAGTCTCCAATCGCTGCTCTCTGCAACAATCCTTCTGCACCCCAGTCTCCAAACGCTGCTCTCTGTTTCAGTCATTCTGCACCCCAAGATCCAACATCTGCTCTCTGACACAGTCCTTCTGCACCTCAGTCTGAAAACTCGGGTCTCTGCAAAAATCTTTCTGCAACCGAGTTTCCAAACTCTGCTGTATGTAACAGTCCTTCTGAACCTCAGTCTACAAAATGCTCTCTGTAAGATCCTTTTGCAACCCAGTCTCGAAATTGTGCTATCTTTAACAGTTTTTTTTGCACCCCAGTCTCCAAACTCTGCTCTTTGTAACAGGCGTTATGCACCCAGTCTCCAATTTCTGCTCTCTGTAACAGGACTTCTGCACCCCAGTCTCCAACCTCTTCTCTCTGCAACGATCATTGTTAACCTCAGTCTCCAACCACTGCTCTCTGCAACAGTCCTTCTGCACCCCAGTTTCCAACCTCCGCTCTCTGTAACAATCCTTCTGCAACTCAGTCTCCAACTTCTGCTCTCTGCAACGATTCTTCTGATCCCCAGTCTCCACACTCTGTTCTCTGCAAGAGTACTTCTGCACCCCAGTCTCCAACATCTGCTCTCTGTATCAGTCCTTTTCAACAGTCTCCAAACTCTGCTCTCTGCAGCAGTCCTGTTACACTCCAGTAACCAAACTCTGCTCTGTGTAACGATCCTTCTGCAACTTAGTTTCTAACCTCTGCTCTCTGAAACATTTCTTCTGCACCCCAGTCTCCAACCTCTGATCTCTGTATCAGTCTTTCTGCACCACAGTCTCTAAACTTTGCTCTCTGCCAAAGTCCTTATGCACCCAAGTCTTCAAACTCTGCTGTCTGCAACAATTTTTCTGCACCCCTGTCTCAAAACTGTGCTCTCTGTAAGAGTCCTTCTGCACCCCAGTCTCCACTCTCTACTCTCTGCAACGATCCTTCTTCTATCCAGTCTCCAAACTCTGCTCTCTGTAAAAGTCCTTTTGTATCGCAGTCTCCAACCTCTTCTATTTGTAACGGTCCATCTGCTCCGCAATTTCCAACCTCTGTTTTCTGTAACAGTCTTTCTGCACCCCAGTCTCCAAACTCTTCTCTCTGTATCGACCTTTCTACACCTCAGTCTCCAACCTCTGCTCCTGTAAAAGAACTTCTGAACCTCAGTCTCCATCCCTTGCTCTCTGTAATTGTCCTTCTGCACCCCAGTCTCCAATCTCTGCTCTCTGTAACAATCCTTCTGCACCTCTGTCTCCAACGTCTGCTCTCTGTAACAGTCCGACTGCACCCCAGTCTCCCACATATGCTCTCTGCAATGATCCTTCTGCTCCCCAGACTCCAACCTCTGCTCGCTGCAACGATCCTTCTGCATGCCAGTTTCCAAGAACTGCTCTCTGCAATAGTCCTTCTGCATCCCAGTTTCCAAACTCTGCTCTCTGATACAATCCTTGTGCACCCCAGTCTCCAACCTCTGCTCTCTTCAACATTTCTTCTGCACCCCAGGCTCAAACCTGTGCTCTCTGTAACTATCCTACTGCACCTCGGTCTCCAAACTCTGCTCTCTGTAGCGATCCTTCTGCACCTCAGTCTCCAACCTCTGCTCTCAGCAACAGTCCTTCTACACCCCAGTCTCCAACCACTGCTCACTGCAATGATCCTTCTGCATGCCAGTTTCCAAGAACTACTCTCTGCAACAGTCCTTCTGCATCCCAGTCTCCAACCTCTGCTCTCTGCTACAGTTTTTGTGCACCCCAGTCTCCAAGCTCTGCTCTCTTCAAAATTTCTTCTGCACCCCAGGTGCAAACCTGTGCTCTCTGTAACTATCCTACTGCACCTTGATCTCCAAACTCTGCTCTCTGTAGCGATCCTTCTGCACCTCAGTCTCCGACCTCTGCTCTCTGCAACGATTTTTCTGCACCCCAGTCTCCAACGTCTGTTCTCTGCAACAGTCTTTCTGACCCAAGTCTCCAGGCTCTGCTCTCTGTAACATTTTTCTCCACCCCTGTTTTCAAACTCTTCTCTAGGTGACATTTGTTCTGCACCCCAGTCTCCACCCTCTGCTCTTTATAACAGTACTTCTGTACCACAGTCTCCAATCTCTGCTCACTGCAACATTTCTTCTGCACCGCAGTCTCCAAACTGTGCTCTCTGTAACTGTATTTCTGACCCCAGTCTCCAACCTCTGCTCTCTGTAAAGATTTTTCTGCACCTCAGTCTCCAACCTCTGCTTTCTGAAACGATCCTTCTGCACCACAGTTTCCAAACTCTGCACTCTGTAACAGTCCTTCTACACCTAGTCTCCAACCTCTTCTCTCTGTACAAATCCTTCTGCACCTGATTCTCCAAACTCAGCTCACTGTAACAGTCCTTCTGCACCTCAGTCTCCAAACTCTGCTCTCAGTAACAGGCTTACTGTACCCCAGTCTCCAACCTCTACTCTCTGTAATAGTTCTTCTGCACCCCAATCTCGAATCTCTGCTCTCTGTAAAAGTCTTCTGCACCCCAGTCTCCAACCTCTTTTCTCTGCAACGATCCTTCTGAACCTCAGTTTCCAACCTCTGTTCTCTGCAACAGTCCTTCTGCATCCCAGTCTCCAGACTCTGCTCTCTGTAAGATCGTTTGCATCCGTTTCTCCAACCTCTCTTCTCTGTAACAGTCCTTCTGTACCCCAGTATTCAAACTCTGCTCTCTGTAATGGTCCTTCTGTACCGCAGTCTCCAAACTCTGCTCTCTGTATCAATCCTTCTGCACTTCAGTCTCTAATGTCTGCTCTCTGTAACAGTCCTTCTGCACCCTAGTCTCCAACATCCTCTCTCTACAACGGTCCTTCAAAGTCTCCAAACTCTGCTCTCTCTAACAGTCCTTCTGTACTACAGTCTCCAAACTCTTCTCTCTATAACGGTCTTTCTGCACCCAAATTTCCAACCTCTGCTCTCTGTAACAGTCCTTCTAAGCCTCAGTCTGAAACTTCTGCTGTCTGCAACAATTCTTCTGCACCCTAGTCTCCATCCTCTGCTCTCTGTATCAGGTCTTCTGCATCCCAGTCTCCAACTCTGCTCTCTGTAACAGGCCTTCTGCACCCCAGTCTCCAACCTCTTCTCTCTGCAATGATCCTTCTGCACTTCAGTCACCAAAATTTGCTCTCTGCAACTGTCCTTCTAAAGCGCAGTCTCAAACCTCTGCTCTCTGCAATGATCCTTCTGCATCCCAGTTTTTAACAACTGCTCTCTGCAACACTCCTTCTGCACCCAAGTCTACAACCTTTTCTATCTGCTACAGTACTTCTGCACCCCAGTCTCCAACCTCTGCTCTCTGTAGCGATCCGTCTGTACCTCATTCTCCAACCTCTTCTCTCTGCAACGATCCTTCTGCACCCCAGTCTCCATCCTCTGCTCTCTGTAATAATCCTTTTGCACCCCAGTGTCCAACTTCTCCTCTCTGTAAAAGTTTTTCTGCACCCATGTCTCAAAGCTCTGCACTCAGAAATGATCTTTCTGTACCTCAGTCTCCAACATCTGTTCTCTTTAATACTCCTTCTGCACCCCAGTCTCCAACATCTGCTCTCTGCAAGGATCCTTTTTCTCCCCATGCTCCAACCTCTGCTCTCTGCAACGGTCCTTCTACATCCCAGTTTCCTAAATCTTCTCTCTGTAACAGTCCTTCTGCACCTCAGATCCAAACTCTGCTCTCTGAAACAGTCCTTCTGCACCCCTGTCTTTAAAGTCTGCTCTAGAAACAGTTCTTCTGCCACCCAATCTCCAAATTCGGCTCTCTGTAACACTCCTTCTGCACCTCAGTCTTCAACCTCTGCTCTCTGTAAGGTCCTTCTGCAACCCATTCTCCAAACTCTGCTCTCTGTAAGAGTCTTCTGCACCCCAGTCTCCAAATTCTGCTCTCTGTAATAGGCCTTCTGCACCCCAGTCTCCAACATATGCTCTCTGCAACAATCCTTCTTCTACCCAGTCTCCAAACTCTGCTCTCTGTAAAAGTCCTTTTGTATCTCAGTCTCCAACCTTTTCTCTTTGTAACGGTCCATCTGCTAAGCAATTGCCAAACTCTGCTTTCTGTAATAGTCCTTCTGCACCCCAGTCTCCAAACTCTTCTCTCTTCAACGATCTTTCTGCACCTCAGTCTTCAACCTCTGCTGTCTGTAAAAGTCCTTCTGCACCTCAGTCTCCATCCTTTGCTCTCTGTAATTGTCCTTCTGCAGCCCAGTTTTCAAATCTTCTCTCTGTAACAATCATTCTGCACCTTTGTCTCCAACACCTGCTATCTGTAATAGTCCTTCTGCACCCCAGTCTCCAACGTCTGCTCTATGCAATGGTCCTTCTGCACCCCAGTCTCCAAACTCTGCTCTCTGTAACAGTCCTTCTGTACAGAAGTCCCCAACCTCTTCTCTCTATTACGATCTTTCTGCACCCAAATTTCCAACCTCTGCTCTCTGTAACAGTCCTTCTAAGCCTCAATCTGAAACTTCTGCTCTCTACAACAAACCTTCTAAACAACAGTCTCCAAACTGTGAAATCAGTAACAATCCTTCTGCACCCCAGTCTCCAAAATATGCTCTCTGTAACAGATTTTCTGCAACCCAGTCTCTAAACTCTGCTCTCTGTAACAGGCCTTTTGCACCACAGTCTCCAACCTCTTCTCTCTGCAAAAGTCCTTCTATACCCCAGTCTCCAACCTCTGCTCTCTGCAACAATCCTTCTGAATCCTAGTCTCCAAGGTCTGCTCTCTTTGAGATCCTTCTGCACACCGTTTTTCAAACTTTGCTCTCTGTAACAGTCATTCTGCAAATCAGTCTCCAACCACATCACTCTGCAACGGCCCTTTTGCACCCCAGTATCAAACCTCTGTTCTCTGCAGCTGTCCTTCTGCACCACAGGCTACACACTCTGCTCTCAGTAACAGTCTTTCTGCACCCTAGTCTCCAAACTCTACTTTCAGTATCAGTTATTCTTCACCCCAGTCTAAGACCTCTGCTCTCTGTAACAGTCCTACTGCACCTCAGTCTCCAACGTCTGCTCTCTGCAACTGTCCTTTTACACCCCAGTCTCCAACCTGTGCTCTCTGTAACTGTCCTTTTGCACCCCAGTCTCCAACCACTGCTCTCTGTAAGTATCGTTCTCCACCACAGTCTCCAACCTCTGCTCTCCTCAACAATCATTCTGCACCTAAGTCTGCAGCCTCTGCTCTCGGCAACGATCCTTCTGCACCCCAGTCTTCAACCTCTGCTCTCTGTAACAGTCCTTATGCAACTCAGTCTCCAAACTATGCTCTCAGTAAGATCATTCTGCACACTAGTCTACAACATCTGCTCTCCGCAACGATCCTTTAAAACCTCAGTTTCCAACCTCTCCTCCCTGTAACAGCCCTTCTGTACAGCAGTCTCCAAACTCTGCTCTATGTAACGGTCCTTCTACACCCAAGTCTCCAACCTCTACTTTGTGTATTAGTCCTTCTGCGCACCAGTCTCCAAACTCTGCTCTCTGTAACAGTTCTTCTCCATCTCACTCTCCAAACTCTGCTCTCTACAACAGTCCTCTGCACCCCAGTCTCTACCTTCTGCTCTCGATAACAGTTCTTTTGCACAACAATCTCAAAACTCTGCTCTCTGTAACACTCCTTCTTCACTCCAGTCTCCACCCTCTGATCTCTGTAAAAATCCATCTGGACATCAGTCTCCAACCTCTGGTCTCTACAACGTTCCTTCTTCTCCTCAGTCTCCAAACTCTACTCTCTGTAAAAGTCCTTCTGCACCTTAGTGTCCAAACTCTGCTCTCTGTAAGATCCTTGTGCAACCAATTCTCCAAACTCTGCTCTCTGTAACAGTCCTTCTGCACCCAGTCTCCAAACTCTCATCTCTGTAACAGGCCTTCTGCACCCCAGTCTTATAACTCTTCTCTCATTAACAGGCCTTTCGCACCCAAATCTCCAGCCTCTGCTCTCTGCATAGATCCTTCTGCACCCCAGTCTCCATACTCTGCTCTCTGTAACAGTTCTTCTGCACCCCAGGATCCAATATCTGCTCTGTGCAACAGTCCTTCTGCACCTCAGTCTGAAAATGCTTCTCTCTGCAAAAATCCTTCTGCACCCCAGTTTCCAACCTCTCTGTAACAGACCTTCTGAACCTCAGTCTCCAAAATGCTCTCTGTAAGATCCTTCTGCAACCCAGTCTCGAAACTGTGCTATCTGTAACAGTCTTTCTGCACCCCAGTCTCCTACCTCTGTTCTCTGCAACAGTCTTTCTGCACCACAGTCTCCCAACCTCTACTCTCTGCAACAGTCCTTCTATACCCCAGTCTCCAACTCTTCTCTCTGCAATGATCCTTCTGCACCCCAGTCTCCAACGTCTGTTCTCTGCAACAGTCTTTCTGACCCCAGTCTCCAGCCTCTGCTCTTTTGTAAGATCCTTCTGCACTCCAGTTTTCAAACTCTGCTCTTTGTGACATTACTTCTGCACCCCAGTCTCCAGCCTCTGCTCTTTGTAACAGTACTTTTGTACCGCAGTCTCAATCTCTGCTCACTACAACATTTCTTCTGCACCCCACTCTCCAAACTGTGCTCTCTGTAACTGTCTTTCTTACCCTAGTCTACAAAATGTGCTCTGTGTAACTGTTTCTTCTACACCTCAGTCTCCAACCTCTGCTCTCTTTAACGATCCTTCTGCACGTCAGTTTCCAAACTCTGCTCTCTGAAACGATCCTGCTGTACCACAGTTTCCAACCTCTGCTCTCTGTAACAGTCCTTCTACACCTCAGTCTCCAACCTCGCCTCTCTGTACCAATCCTTCTGCACCTCAGTCTCCAACGTCTTCTCTCTTTAACACTCTTTCTGCACCTCAGTCTCTAAACTCTGCTCTCTGTAACAGGCTTTCTGCACCCCAGTCTCCAAAATTTGCTCTCTGTAACAATTGTTCCGCACCCCAATCTCAAACCTCTGCTCTCTGTAACAGTCCTTCTGCACCCCAGTCTTCAACCTCTTCTCTCTGCAACGATTCTTCTGCACCTAGGTCTCCAACCTCTGCTCTCTGCAAAAGTCCCTTCTGCACCTCAGTCTCCAGACTCTGCTCTCTGTAAGATTCTTTGCATCCCTATCTCCAACCTCTCCTCTCTGTAACAGTCCTTCTGTACCCCAACCTCTGCACACTGTAAAGTTCTTCTGCACCCCACTCTCCAACCTTTGTTTTCTGTAATGGTCCTTCTGTACCCCAGTCTCCAACCTCTGCTCTCTCTAACAATCTTCTGCACCTCAGTATAAAACATCTGCTCTCTGTAACAGTCTTTCTGCATCCTAGCCTCCAAAATCTGCTCTCTACTACAGTCATTCTGCACCAAAGTCTCCAAACTCTGCTCTCTCTAACAGTCCTTCTGTACCGCAACCTCCAAACTCTTCTCTCTACAAAGGTCCTTATGCACCTCAATTGCCAACCTCTGATTTCTGTAACAGTCATTCTGCACCTCAGATTCCAACCTCTGCTCTCTGTAACAGTCCTTCTAAGCCTCAGTCTGAACCTCTTCTCTCTGCAACGATCCTTCTCCACCTCAGTTTCCAACATCTGCTCTCTGTAACTGTCCTGCTGCACCCAAGTCTCCAACCTCAGCTCTCTGTAGCGATCCTTCTGCACCTCATTCTTCAAGCTCTGCTCTCTGCAATGATCCTTCGGCACCCCAGTCTCCTTCCTCTTCTCTCTGTAAAAATCCTTTTGCACCCCTGTCTCCAACGTCTCCTCTCTCTAAAAGTCCTTCTGCACCTCAGTCTACAAGTTCTGCAATAAGTAACAGTCCTTCTGCAACCCAGTCTCAAATCTCTGCTCTCAGAAGTGATCTTTCTGCACCTCAGTCTACAACCTCTGCTCTCTTTAATAGTACTTCTGCACCCCAGTCTCTAAACTCTGCTCTCTGTAACAGTCCTACTGCACCTCAGTATCAAACCTCTGCTCTGTGTAACAGTTTTTCTAAGCCTCAGTCTGAAACCTCTGCTCTTTGCAACGACCTTCTGCACCCCAGTCTCAAATCAGTGCTATCTGTAACAATCCTTCTGCATCCGAGGCTCCCAAATCTGCTATCTGTAACACTTCTTCTGTACCGCATTCTCCAAACTCTGCTCTCTGCAACGGTCCTTCTGTACCCCAGTTTGCAATCTCTGTTCTCTGCAACAGTCCTTAGCACCCCAGGCTCCAAACTCTGCTCTCTGTAACAGTTCTTCACTACCGCAGTCTCCAACCTCTGCTGTCTGTAACGGTCCTTCTGCACCCCAGTCTCTAAACTCTGCTCTCTGTAAAAGTCCTTCTGCACCTAAGTCTCCAACCTCTGCTCTCTGCAACAGTCCTTCTGCACCCCAGTCTCCAACCTCTTCTCTCTGCAACAGTCCTTCTACACCCCAGTCTTGAACCATTGCTCTCTGCAATGATCCTTCTGCATCTGAGTCTCCAACGTCTGCTCTCTGAACAGTCCTTCTGCACCCCAGTCTCCAACCTCTGCTTTCTGCTACAGTTCTTCTGCACCTCAGTCTCCAACCTCTGCTCTCTGCAACATTTCTTGTGCACCCCAGTCTCCAACCTGTGTTCTCTGTAGCTGTCCTGTTGCAACCCAGTCTCCAAACTCTGCTCTCTGTAGCAATACTTCTGCACCTCAGTCTTCAACCTCTGCTCTCTGCAACGATCCTTCTCCACCTAAATCTCCAAGTTGTGCAATCTGTAACGGTCATTCTGCACCCCAGTCTCCAACCTCTGCTCTCTGAAATGATCCCTCTGCACCTCAGTTTCGAAACTCTTCTCTCTGTAACAATCCTTCTGCACCCCAGTATCCAAAATCTGCTCTCTGCATCGATCCTTCTTCTCCCCAGGTTTCAAATTCTGCTCTCTGCAGTGGTCCTTCTGCACCCCAGATTCCGACATCTGCTATGTGTTACAGTCCTTCTGCACCTCAGTCTCCAAACTCTGCTCTCTGCAACAGTCCTTCTGAACTGCAGTCTCCAACTTCTGCTCTCGGTAACAGTTCTTTTTCACCCCAATCTTCAAACTCTGCTCTCTGTAAACTCCTTCTTCACCCAGTCTCCACACTCTGATCTCTGTAACAATCCTTCTGGACCTCAGTCTCTAACCTCTGTTCTCTAGAACAGTCCTTCTTCTCCTAAGTCTCCAACCTCTAATCTCTGTAAAAGTTTTTCTGCACCTAAGTCTCCAAACTCTGCTCTCTGTAAGATCCTTCTGCAACCAATTCTTCAAACTCTGCTCTGTGTAACAGCTCTTCTGCACCCCAGTCTTCAAACTTTGCTCTCTAACAGGCGTTCTTCACCCCAGTCTTCAAACTCTGCTCTCTGTAACAGGCTTTCTGCACTCAAGTCTCCAACCTGTGCTCTCTGCAACGATCCTTCTGCACCCCAGTCTCCAAACTCTGCTCTCTGTAACAGTCATTCTGCACCCCAGGATCCAATATCTGCTCTCTGCTACAGTTTTTCTGCACCTCAGTCTGAAAACTCTGCTCTCTGGAACAATCCTTATGCACCCCAGTTTCCAAACTTTGCTCTCTGTAACAGACCTTCTGTACCTCAGACTCCAAAATGCTCTCTGTAAGATCTTTCTGCAAACCAGTCTCGAAACTGTGCTATCTGTAACAGTGCTTCTGCACCCCAGTATCAAAACTCTGCTCTCTGTAACAGACCTTCGGCACCCCACTCTCCAAATTTTGCACTCTATAACAGGCGTTCTGCAATCCAGTCTCCAACATCTTCTCTCTGCAACGATCCTTCTTCACCTCAGTCTCCATCTTCTGCTCTCTGCAAATGTCTTTCTGCACCCAAGTCTCCAACTTGTGCTCTCTGTAACAATCCTTCTGTACCACACTCTCCAAACTCTGCTCTCTGTAATGGTCCTTTTGCACCCCAGTCTCCAATGTCTGCTTTCTGTATCAGTCCTTCCACACCTCAGTCACCATCCTCTGCTCTCTGCAACAGTCCTTCTGCACCCCAGTCTCCAACCTCTGCACTCTGCAACATTTTTCTGCACCCCAGTCTCTAAACTGTGCTCTTTATAACTGTCTATCTGACCCCAGTCTTTTACATTTGCTCTCTGAAACGATCCTTCTGCACCTCAGTTTCCAATCTCTGCTCTCTGTAAAATCCTTCTGACACTTAGTCTCCAACCTCTGCTTTCTGTGACAGTCCTTCTGCACCCAAGTCTCCAACATCTGCTCTCTGTAACGATCCTTCTTCTACCCAGTCTCCAATCTCTTCTCCCTGTAACAGTCATTTTGTATCGCAGTCTCCAACCTCTTCTCTTTGTAAGGGTCCATCTGCTCCCCAATTGCCAACCTCTGTGTTCTGTAACAGTCCATCCGCACCCCAATCTCTAACCACTTCTCTCTGCAAGGATCCTTCTGGACCTCAGACTCTAAACTCTGCTCTCTGCAACAGTCCTTCTGCATCCCAGTCTCCAGATTCTGCTCTCTGTATGATCCTTTTGCATCCCAGTCTCCAACCTCTACTTTTTGTAACAGTCCTACTGCACCCCAGTATCCAACCTCTGCTCTCTGTAACAATGCTTCTGGACCTCAGTCTCCAAAGTATGCTCTCTGTAACAGTCCTTATGCAGCCCAGTCTCCAACATATGCTCTTCGTAACGGTCCCTCTGCACCTCAGCCTCCAAACTCTGCTCTCTGCTACAGTCCTTCTTCACCCCAGTCTCAAACTTTTTCGCTCTGCAACATTTCTTCTGCACCCCTGTCTCCAACCATTGCTCTCTGCAACTGTCCTGCTGCACCCCAGTCTCCAACCTCTTCTCTCTGTAGCGATCCTTCTGCACCTCACTCTTCAACCTCTGCTCTCTGAAATGATACTTCTTCACCACAGTCTCCAACCTCTGCTCTCTGCAACAGTCCTTCTGCACCCCAGTCTCGAAGATCTGCTCTCTGTAACAGTCCTTCTGCACAACAGTGTCCAAACTCTGCTCTCTGTAAAAATTCTTCTTCACCTCAGTCTCTAAACTCTGTTCCCTGTAACAGGCCTTCTGCACCCCAGTCTCCAACCTCTGCTCTCTGTAACAGTTCTTCTGAACCCCAATCTCCGAAATCTGCACTATGTAAAATTCTTTCTGCACCCCAGTCTCCATCATCTGCTCTATGTAAGAATCCTTTTGAACCCCAGTCTCCAACCTCTCCTCTCTGTAAAAGTCCTTCTCCACCTCAGTCTCGAAATTCTGCAATCTGCAACGGTTTTTCTGCACACCAGTCTCCAACCTCTGCTCTCTGAAACGATCCTTATGCACCTCAGTCTCCAACCTCCGCTCTCTGTGACAGTCCTTCTACACCCCAGTCTCAAACATCTGCTCTCTACAACGACCCTTCTTCATGCCGGGTTCCAATTTCTGCTCTCTGCAACGGTTTTTCTGCACCCCAGTCTCCAACCTCTGCTCTCGGTAACAGTTCTTCGGCACCCCAATCTCCAAACTCTGCTCTCTGTAACACTCTTTCAGCTCCCCAGTCTTCACCCACTGATCTCTGTAACAATCCTTCTTGACCTCAGTCTCTAACCTCTTCTCGCTACAACAGTCCTTCTGCTCCTAAGTCTCCAAACTCTACGCTCTGTGAAAGTCCTTCTGCACCCCAGTCTCCAAACTCTACTCTTTGTAAAGGCCATCTGCACCCCAGTATCTAACCTGTGGTCTCTGCAATGATCCTTCTGCACCCCAGTCTCTAAACTCTGCTCTCTGTAACATTCCTTCTGCACCCCAGGATCCAATATTTGCCCTCTGCTACAGTCTTTCTGCACCTCAGTCTGAAACCTCTGCTCTCTGCAACAATCCTTCTGCACCCCAGTTTCCAAACTTTGCTCTCTGTAAAAGTCCTTCTGAACCTCACTCTCCAAAATGATCTCTATAAGATCCTTCTGCAACCCTGTCTCGAAACTGTGCTATCTCTAACAGTACTTCTGCACCCCAGTCTCCAAAATCTGCTCTCTCTAACAGGCCTTCTGCACCCCACTCTCCAACCTCTGCACTCTGTAACAGGCCTTCTGCACCCCAGTCTCAAACCCCTGTTCTCTGCATCAGTCCTTCTGCACCCAAGTCTCCAACCTCTGCTCTCTGAAACAGTTTTTTGACACCCCGGTCTTCAACCTCTGGTCTCTGCAACAGTCCTTCTACACCACAGTCTCCATACTCTGCTCGCCCCAATGATTTTTCTGCACCCAAGTCTCCAACCTCTGCTCTCTGTAACAATCCTTCGACACCCCAGTCTTCAACCTCTGCTCTCTGAAACAGTCCTTCTTCACCCCAGTCTCCATACTCTGCTCGCCCCAACGATCCTTCTGCACCCCAGTCTCCAAACTCTGCTCTCTGCAACAGTCCTTCTACACTTCAGTCTCCATTCTCTGCTCGCCCCAACGATACTTCTGCACCCCAGTCTCCAACATATGTTCTCTACATCAGTTCTTCTGCACCCAAGTCTCCAACCTCTGCTCTCTGTAACAGTCCTTCTGTACCGCAGTCTGCAACCTCTGTTCTCCGTTAGGGCCTTTATGCACCCCAGTACCCAACATCTGCTTTCTGTATCAGTCGTTTGGCACCACAGTATCCAAACTCTGCCATCTGTAAGAGTCTTTCTGCAACTCAGTCTCCAACATCTGCTCTGTGCAACAGTCATTCTCCACCCCAGTCTCCAAACTCTGCTCTCTGTAATAGTCCTTGTTTACTGCATTTTCAAACTTCTGCTCTCTGTAAAGGTACTTCTGCACCCGAGTCTCCAACCTCTGCTTTCTGTATCAGTCCTTCTGAACCCCAGTCTTCAACCTGTGCTCTGTGTAACTGTCCTTCTGCCCCTTAGTCTGCAACCTAAACTCTCTGCAACAGTCCTTCTACATCCCAGTGTAAAACCTCTGCTCTCTGCAACAGTCCTTCTGCACCCCAGTCTCCATCCTCTACTCTCTGCAACAGTTCTTTTGCTCCCCAGTCTCCAACATCTGCTCTCTGCAACAGTCATTCTCCACCCCAGTCTCCAACTTCTGCTCTCTGTAACAGTCCATTTGTACTGCATTCTCCAAACTCTGCTCTCGGTAAGGGTACTTCTGCACCCGAGTCTCCAACATCTGCTTTCTGTGTCAGTCCTTATGCAACCCAGTCTCCAAACTGTGCTCTGTGTAACTGTAGTTCTGCACCTTAGTCTCCAACCACTGCTCTCTGCTACACTCCTGCTGGACCCCAATTTCCAAACTTTACTCTCTGCAACAGTCCTTCTACATTGAAGTCTAAAACCTCTGCTCTCTGCAACAGTCCTTCTGCACGCCAATCTCCAACATCTACTCTCATCAACAGTCCTTCTGAACCTAAGTCTCCAAACTCTGCTCTCTGCAACATTCCTTCTGCACCCAAGTATCAAACCATTGCTCTCTGTAAAAGTCCGTCTGCACCCCAGTCTCCAACCTCTGCTCTCTGTAACGATCCTTCTGCACCTCAGTCTCGAAACTCCGCTCTTGGTAACAGTCCTACTGAACCTCAGTCTCCAAACTCTTTTCTCTGTAAGATCCTTCTGAAACTCAGTCTTCAACGTCTCCTCTCTGTAACAGTCCTTCTGCAACCCAGTCTTTAACCTCTGTTCTCTGCAGCAGTCCTTCTGCACCTCAGTCTCCAAACTCTGCTTTCTGCAACAGTCCTTCTTCAAACAAATCTCCAAACTCTGCTCTCCGCAACATTCCGTCTGCACCCAAGTCTTTAACCTGTGCTCTCTGTAAAAGTCCTTCTAAACCCCAGTCTCCAAACTCTGCTCTCTGTAACAATCCTTCTGCACCCCAGTCTCGAACCTCTGCTCTCTGCAACAGTTCTTCTGCACCTCAGTCTCCAAACTCTGCTCTCTGCAATGATCCTTCTGCACCCCAGTCTCCAACTTCTGCTCTCTGTAACAGTCCTTCTGTACCTAGTCTCCAATCACTGCTCTATACAACAGTCCTTCTGCACCGAATTCTCCAACATCTGCTCTTTGCAAAAGTCCTTCTACACCCTAGTCTTTATACTCTGCTCGCCTAAAGGATCCTTCTGCACCCCAGGCTCAAACATCTGTTTTCTACATCAATACTTCTGCAAGTCAGTCTGCAACCTCTTGTCTCCACAACAGTCCTTCTAAACCCCACTCTCTATCTTCTGCTCTCTGCAGCAGTCTTTTGCACCCCAGTCTCGAACATCTGCTCTCTTCAAAAGTCATTCTCCACTCCAGTCTCCAATCTCTGCTCTCTGTAACAGTTTTTCTGTACTGCATTCTCCAACCTCTGCTCTCTCTAAGGGTACTTCTGCACCTGAGTCTCGAACCTATGCTTTCTGTGTCATTCTTTCTGCACCCCAATCTCCAACCTCTGCTCTGTGTAACTGTACTTCTGCACCTTAGTTTCAAGTCTGCTCTCTGCTACAGTCCTTCTGGACCCCAATCTCCAACGTCTACTCTCTGCAACAGTCCTTCTACATCCCAGTATAAAACCTCTGCTCTCTGCAACAGTCCTTCTGCACCTCAGTCTCCAACCTCTGCTTATGCAACTGTCCTTCTGCACCTCAGTCTCCCACCTCCACCCTCTTAACAGTTCTTCTACACTTCAGTCTCCAACCTCTGTTCTCTGTAAGATCCTTCTGCAACCCAGTCTCCAAACTCTGCTTTCTGTAATAGTCCTTCATTACCCCAGTCTCCAAACTCTGCTTTCTGTAACAGACCGTCTGCACCCCAGTCTCCAAACTCTGCTTTCTGTATCAGTCTATCTGCATCCCAGTCTGCAACCTCTGCTCTCTGCAAAGATCCTTCTACACCCCAGTCTCATACCTGTGCTCGATGTAGCAGTCCTTGTGTAATCCAGTCTACAACATCTGCTCTCTGCAACAGTTCTTGTGTACCTCAGTCTGAAATCTCTTCTCCCTGCAATAATCTTTCTGCACCCAGTCTCCAAACTCTGCTCTTAGTAACAGTCCTTCTGTACCTCAGTCTCCAAACTCTGCTCTCTGTAAGACCCTTCAGAAACCCAGTATTCAAACTCTGCTGTCTGTAACAGTCCTTCTGCACCCAGTCTGTAAACTCTGCTCTTTGTATCAGGCCTTCTGTATCCCAGTCTCCAAACTCTTCTCTCTGTACCAGGCCTTCTGTATCCCAGTATCCAAGCTCTGCTCTCTGTACGAGGCCTTCAGAACCCCAGTCTCCAACTTCTACTCTCTGCAACGATATTTTGCACCGCAGTCTCCAACCTCTGCTCTCTACAATAGTCCTTTTGCAACCCAGTCTCCAACATCTGCTCTCTGTAAGATCGTTCTGCACACCAGTCTCCAACCTCTGCTCACTGTAACTGTCCTTCTGTACCGAATTCTCCAACCATTGCCCTCTGTAACGGTCCTTCTGTGACCCAGTCTCCAACATCTGCTTTATCTATCATTACTTCTGCACCCCAGTCTCCAACCTCTACTCAATATAACAGTCTTTCTGCACCTCAGTCTCCAACCTCTGCTTTCTGCAACAGTCCTTCTGCACCCAAGTCTCCAAATACTGCTCTCTACAACATTCCTTCTGCACACCAGTCTCCAACCTGTGCTTTCTGCAAGGATTCTTCTGCACCTCATTCTCCAACCTCTGCTCTCTGCAAAGATCCTTCTGCACACCAGTCTCCAAACTCTGCTCTCTGCAACAGTCCTTGTGAATCCGAGTCTCCAACATATTCTCTCTGCAAATGTTCTACTGTACCTCAGTCTGAAAACTCTGCTCTCTGCAATAATCCATCTGCAGCCCAGTCTCCAAACTCTGCTCTCTGTAACAGTCCTTCTGTACCTCAGTCTCCAATCTCTGCTCTATGAAACAGTCCATCTGCACACAAGTCTCCAACATCTGCTCTCTGAAACAGTCTTTCTACACCCAGACTTTGACCTCTGCTCTCTTCAACAGTCCATCTACACCCCAGTCTCTATACTCTGCTCGCCCCAACGATCCTTCTGCACCCAGATCTCCAACGTCTGCTCTCTGTAACAGTCCTTCTGTACCTCAGTCTCCAAACTCATCTCTCTGTAAGAACCTTCTGAAACCCAGTTTGCAAACTCTGCTCTCTGTAACAGTCCTTCTGCACCCCAGTCTCCAACCTCGTCTCTCTGTAACAGGCCTTGTGCACACCAGTCTTCAAACTCTGCTCTCTGTAACAGGACTTCTGCACCCCAGTGTCTACACTCTACTCTCTGCAAGGATCCTTCTGGATCCCAGTCTCCAACATCTGCTCTCTACAACAGTCCATCTTCCCCCAGTCTCCAACCTCTGCTCTCTGCAAGATCCTTCTGCACACCAGTCTCCAAATGTTGCTCGCTGTAACAGTACTTCTGCAACCCATTCTCCAAACTCTGCTCTCTGTAACAATAATTCTACACCTCAGTCTCCAACCTCTGCTCTCTACAACAGTCCTTCTGCACCCCAGTCTCTAACCTGTGGTCTCTGCAACAGTCCTTCTGCACCTAAGTCTTAAAACGCTGTTCTCTGCTACGATCCTTTTGCACCTCAGTCTCCAAACTCTATGCTCTGTAACGGTCCCTCTGTACCCCAATTTCCAAAATCTGCTTTCTGTAACAGTCCTTCTGCACCTCAGTAACCAAACTCTGCTCTCTGTAACAGTCTTGATGCACTTCAGTCTCCAAACTCTGCTCTCTGTTACAGTCCTTCTGCACCTCAGTCTGATACCTCTGCTCCCTACACTATTCTTCTGCACCCCAGTCTCCAATCACTGCTCTCTGTAACATTCGTCCTGCACCACAGTCACAAACCATTGCTCTCTGTAAGATCCTTCTGCAACCCAGCCTCAAAACTCTGCTCTCTATAACAGTCCTTCTGCAACCCAGTCTCCAACCTCTGCTCACTGTAGCAGGTCTTATGCACCCCAGTCTTCAAACTCTGCTTTATGAAACAGTCCTTCTTAACGCCAGTCTGCAACCTCTGCTCTCTGTATCGGTCCTTCTGCACCCCAGTCTCACACCTCTGATTTCTGTATGATAATTCTTCACCCCAGTCTCCAACGTCAGCTCTGTGTAACAGTCCTTTTGCATCTCAGTCTCCAACCTCTGCTCTCTGCAACAGTCCTTCTACACCCCAGTCTCAAACCTCTGATTTCTGCAACATTCCTTCTGCACCCCAGTCTCCAACCTGTGCTCTCTGTAACAGTCCATCTGCACCGCAGTCTCCAACCTCATATCTCTTTAGTGATCCTTCTGTAGCCCAGTCTCCACCTCTGCTCTCTTCACCGATTCTTCTGCAACTCAGTCTCCAATCTCTGCTCTCTTCTACGATCCTTCTGCACCCTAGTCTCCAACCTCTGCTCACTTTAACTGTTTTTCTGCACCTCAGAATCCAACTTCTGCTCTCTGCAACCGTCCTTATTCACCCCTGTCTCCAACCTCTGCTCTCTGCAACGATCCTTATGCACCCCAGTCTCCAACGTCTCCTCTCCTTAACACTCCTTCTGCACTGCAGTCTCCAACCTCTATTCTCTGTAAGGTCGTTCTGCACCCCAGTTTCCAAACTTTGCTCTCTGTAACATTCCTTCTCCAACCCAGTCTACAACCTCTGCTTTCTTCATCAGTCCTGCAGCAACCCAGTCTCCAACATCTGTTCTCTGCATCAGTCCTTCTACTCCACAGTCTCCAACCTCTGCTCTCTGTAACAGTCCTTCTGTACCGCAGTCTCTAATCTCGGCTCCCTGTAATGGTCCTTCTGCACCCCAGTCTCAAACCTCTGCTTTCTGTATGTCCTTCTGAACCACGGTTTCCAAACTCTACTCTCTGTAACAGTCCTTCTGCACCTCTGTCTTCAACCTCTGAACTCTGCAACCTTACTTCTGCACCCCATTCACTAACATCTGCTCTATGTAACCCCATTCACTAACATCTGCTCTATGTAACAGTCCTTCTGCACCCTATTCTCTAACCTCTGCTCTCTGCAACAGTCCTTCTGTACCACAGTCTCCAACCTCTGCTCTCTGTAACGGTCCATCTGCACCCCAGTCTCACCATATGCTTTCTTTATCAGTAAATCTGCACCCCAGTCTCCAAACTTTGCTCTCTCCAACAGTTTTTCTGAACCCCAGTCTCCAACATCTGCACTCTGAAACCGTTCTTCTATAAGATATTCTCCAACCTCTGCTCTCTGTAACAGTCCTCCTTTATTGCAGTCTCCGAACTCTGCTTTCTGCAATGGTCCTTCTGCACCCCAGTCTCCAACCTCTGCTTTCTGTATCAGTTTTTCTGAACACCAGTCTCCAACCTCTGCTCTCTCTAACAGTCCTTCTGAAACTCAGTCTCCATATTCGGCTCTCTGCAACAGTCCTTCTGCACCCAAGTCTCCAACACCTGCTCGCTGCAGCAGTCCTTCTTCATCCCATTCTCTAAACTCTGCTATCTGCAACAGTCCTTCTGCACTCCAGTCTCCAACCTTGGCTCTCTGCAACAATCCTTCTGCAACTCTGTCTCCACCTCTGCTCTCTGCAATGGTCCTTCTGCACCTCAATCTCCAAACTCTGCTCTCTGTAAGGGTATTTATACACCCGAGTCTCCAACCTATGCTTTATGTATCAGTCCTTCTGCACCAAAATATCCAACCTGTGCTCTGTGTAACTGTCTCTCTGCACCTTAGTCTCCAACACCTGCTATCTTCTACAGTCTTTCTAGACCCCGGTCTCAAACCTCTGCTCTCTGTAACAATCCTTCTGCACTCAAGTTTCCAATCTCTGCTCTCTGCAACAGTCCTTCTACACCCCAGTCTTCAACCTCTTCTCTGTGTAACAGTCCTTCTGCACCCCAGTCTCCAAACTCTGCTCTCTATAACAGTCCTTCTGCACCATATTCTCCAACCTCTGCTCTCTGTAACAGTCTTTGTATACCGCAGTCTACAACCTCTGCTCTCTTTAACAGTCCCACTGCACCCCAATTTCCAACCTCTGCTTTCTGTAACAGTCCTTCTGCACCTCAGTCACCAAACTCTGCTCTCTGTAACCATCCTTCTGCACCTCAGTCTTCAACCTCTGCTCTCTGTAACAGTCCTTTCGCACGTCAGGCTGAAACCTCTGCTCTCTGCACGATCTTTCTGCACCCCAATCTCCAACCACTGCTCTCTGTAACAGTTGTCCTGCACCACAGTCACCAAAATCTGCTCTCTGAAACAGTCCTTCTGCACGCCAGTCTCCAAACTCTGCTCTCTGTAGCAGGCGTTCTGCACCCCACTCTCCAAACTCTGCTCTCTGAAACAGTCCTTCTGCACGCCAGTCTCCAACCTCTTCTCTCTATAAGGGTCCTTCTGCACCCCAGACTCCCACCTCAGCTTTCTGTACCATAATTCTTCATCCCAATATCCAACGCCTTCTCTGTGTAACAGTAATTCTTCATCTCAGTCTCCAAACACTGCTCTGAGCAACAGTCCTTCTGCACCCCAGTCTCTAACCTCTGCTTTCCGCAACATTCCTTCTGCACCCCAGTCTTTAACCTGTTCTCTCTCTAACAGTCCTTCGGCACCCCATTCTCCCACTACTGCTCTCTGTAACGATCCTTCTGAAGTCCAGTCTTTACCTCTGCTCTCTCAAAGATTCTTCTACAACTCCTTCTCCAACTTCTGCTGTCTTCAACGATCCTTATGCATCTCACTCTTCAAACTCTGCTCTCTGTAACAGTTTTTTTGTTCCTCAGTCTCCAACCTCTGCTCTCTGCAACCGTCCTTCTGCACCCCAGTCTCCAACCTCTTCTCTCAGCAACGATCCTTCTGCACCCCAGTCTCCAACGTCTCCTCTCCTTAACACTCCTTCTGCACCCCAGTCTCCAACCTCTGTTCTCTGTAAGGTTTTTCTGCACCCCAGTTTCCAAACTCTGCTCTCTGTAACATTCCTTCTCCAACCAAGTCAGCAACCTCTGCTGCAACCCCTTCTCCAACCTCTGTTCTCTAAAACAGTCCTTCTGATCCCCAGTTTCAATCTCTGCTCTCTGTAACTGTCCTTCTTTACCACAGTCTCCAACTTCTGCACTCTGTAATGGTCCTTCTGCACCCTAGTCTCCAACCTCTGCGTTCTGTATCAGTCCTTCTGCACCACAGTCTCCAAACTCTGCTCTCTGTTACAGTACTTATGCACCTCAGTCTCCAAACTCTGCTTTCTGTAAAATCCTTCTGCAACCAACTCTCCAAACTCTGCTCTTCATAACAGTCATTCTGCACACCAATCTCCAACCTCTGATCTCTGCAACGATCCTTCTTCACCCCAGTCTGTAACCTCTGCTCTCTGCAACAGTCATTCTGATCCCCAGTCTCCAACATCTGCTCTCTGCTACAGTCCTTCTGCACCTCAGTCTGAAAACTCTGGTCTCTGCAACAATCGTTGTGCACTCCAGTCTCCAAACTCTGTTTTCTGTAACAGTCCTTCTGCACCTCAGTCTCCAACTTCTGCTTTCTGCAAGAGTTCTTCTGCACCCCTGTCTTTAACATCTACTCTCTGAAACAGTCTTTCTACAACCCTTTCCAAATGCAGAAGAATGAGACCTGAACTATCAATCACCCTGAAAAAATCAACTCAAAATGCATTAAAGACCCAGGCACTAGACCAGAAATTATGCAGTTTCTAGGAAAAAAACAAAGTCAATACTTCAACCTACAGACAGAGGCAATGACTTTCTCAATAGGATGTCAAAGCTCAGGAGATAACACCAAAAGTTAGCTAATAGGATGGCATCAAATTAAGAAGGTTCTGCACAGCAAAGGAGACAATTAGAATATGAAGAGAGAACCTATGGAAAGGGAGAAAATCTTTATGAGGTGCTCTTCTAAAAGAGGATGAATATTCAGAATATTAATTAAGAACTCAAAAAACTTAACATCAAAACCACAATTATTAAATAACCCAATTATCATATAACCCAATTACCAAATGGGAAACTAAACAAACTAAACAGACATGTCTTAAAAGAAAATATGTGAGTCTCCAACAAATATATGAAAATACTTGCAAGTCAAGACTACCCTGAGATTTCATCTCACTTCAGTGACAAAGGCAACCACCGAAAATACAAACAAAAACGAGTGTGACAAGGGGAGAATTGAAGAGAAAAGAGCACTCTCACCCTGTTGGTGGGCATGTAAATCAGCACAACCACCACGGAAATCGGGATGGAGGCTCCTCAGGAGTAGGCATGGACCTCCCTGCGACCCAGCTCTACCTCTGCTTGGTATTTATCACAGCGGATCGAAGTCATCATACTATAATGACACATACATGCCCATGAACCAGCCGAGGTGACATCAGTGGACGAATGGATAAAGAACATCTGGTATATGCACACTGGAATTTTATTCAGCCATAAAGAAGAACGAAATTATGTCATGCTGGAAGATGGATGGATCTTCAGAACATTAAGGGAAACAAGCAACACAGAATGTTAAGGGCCGTATGTTTTTCCTCTGTTAAAGCTAGAGGGGGAAGAGGAAGGAAAGTTGGGAAGGGAGTCTCATCATGAAGGTTGAAGGAAGATCAGTAGAGTCAAGGCACCAGGGGAGGAGGTGAGGAAAAGAGAAATATTGGAATGATATTGGCCGAAGTTCACGGTTATTTTGTGTGCATGTTTAAATATGTGTCACCAAATCCCACCATTATGGTCCACTACAATGCACCAATGAAGTGTGAAAAGAAGAGTTTCACATTACATGGGACAGGCACTATTCTGGGAGGGTGCCCATTTTTTCCCATCTATAAATACCACGATCATTTACCACTGTCAAAAGTCTCTACAGATTCAAATGTTCTGATCACTGCTCCACCACATGGCCTCTTCTACTTCAGGGTCCCCTTATTCCCACTGAAATCAGAGAGCCCGTTTCAACGATGCCATCTGTTAATGTCTTCCCAGGCTGCCGAGGAAGCGGCTGCGGGTTTCACAAGGATGTTGTTCTGCCTTCTGAATGCATGTCCACGAGGCCTAGGTAAAGGCTGGTGCTCCAGGCCATCCTCCAGATCTAGCTGTGAGGCCAGGGAAAGGGTAACATAGCAAGCCATCCAACACCTTATTTATTTCTGATCACCATACTCTCTATTATTCCAGGATCATATTGGTCATTGAACTTAAGCAAACACTGAGTCCAGATTTCAGTCCATCAACCAAAGAGAGTCTAATAGCCACTCCCCGTGGCTCAGGAAAATCTTTGGCCCTAACATTTCTGGTGATTATGTCCCTGTGACTGCATTCAAGATGATCCAGCAATATGTCCTGACTTTTTTGGTTTAGAAGACTCAACCAAATTCTCTTATATATTTTTAAGGCTCCTATTAACAAAATACAGTAAAATATTTACCTTTAATTTTGGTGTGACCCTTATACTCTCCTGGGCTATATTTTATACTCTTACCTGAGGCGTTCTAGGATCAGACCCCAATTAAGAGTCTGGTGACAATGTGGGATGATGCATGAGCATCTTAAAGACAATTGGGCTGGGGATTTGGCTCAAGCAGTAGTGCGCTTGCCTTGCACGCGTACGGCCTGGGTTCGATCCTCAGCACCACATACCAACAAAGATGTTGTGTAGACCGAGAACTAGAAAATGAATATTAAAAATTCTCTCTCTATCTCTCTCTGTCTCTCTCTCTCCCCCCCTCTCCTCTCCTCTCCTCTCCTCTCTCACTCTCTCTTAAAAAAATAGACAACTGCCCAGGTAGAGTAACCACAGGGTCTTCAATTTATGAAAAGCTAGTCTCCTCGGGGGAGGAGAGGCTGCTTCTGACAGCAAAGAGAGTTAATAGAGATTTAAGGGTTCAAGGCTCTGAGATTTGTCTAATTCCACTGGTATTTTGCCATTCTAATTAACAGGGTCTCAATCATTGTCCCATTAATGTCCTAATTGACATAAGAGAGACCTGGAGAAATTGTGGATTTATAATTTTCTTTGTACTTCTGCAATTTGGAGAATTGGATGTTTTATTCTGATATTAACCTATATCAGTTTCCAGAGAGAAAATATTTCTGATGATCTGAACCTGACATGAAAAAGGAATATAATACTTGAACCTATCATTTTCTTTCTGTAAGTCTCTCACTCAAGTCAGTAACAGCAGTCTGTAGTCATGTTGTAATGTTCATTCCCACCCTGAAGGTCGATGGTGTTATTCCAAAGCTCAGTTTTCCATAGACATTTGATTTCAGGCCACGATAACTTATAGTCTCTGTTGGGTCATTGCACACCAGGAATTATCAGGTCTCCTTCCCCATGGGCTGTGACATCATCAACATATTCAATTCCCTCAGGTCTGACATTCAACCTACCTCCTCAGATCTGTTATCTAGAACCATCTCTGATGTAAACCACTATTGTGGTCAGTGCCACTGTGGTCAGGTAAAGATGAAGAACGACTCTTGATGTCTTAGGGTAGAGGAAGTTGACACAGAAAAAAGTTATGAAATGGTTGGGAGATCTAAAAGAAAAAAGGAAAATAGGGCAGGTGACACCACCCCATATATGGAAACCCTAGCTTCCCTAAAAAGAGAAGCTCATTCCATTCCACTGTGACCCACATTCAGGAACAGCTGTCTAGGAGCCTGCACACACAGCTGCTGGCACCAAGGAGATTGGTTCCTGCCTCTACAGGGCTGGTTTGCTGCTGCTGCTATGGGATCCAAAACAACCTGCTTTCTTTCTTTCCTTTCTTCCTCTCTACCTAGTGTTTGGCTAATCTTGACAGAACCTCTTAAAATGGAGGCCTGCAGTCGGGGAGTGTGGGAAATGAGGTTCTCGTACTTTCTGTCCCTCTGAGGTGGGGAGAACACAGAAGGACAGAGGTGGTGCTGAACACCCACACAAGGTGTCCGACACACTTGAACCTGAAAGTGGGAAAAGGGTGTTTGTGAAAAAAGAGGAGAGAAAGAAGTCTCAGAGATTTTAAAAGCGGGAGTTGGAGTTGAAGCTCCAGATACAGACTCTCTAACCAGGTGCCTACAAGTCGCTGGGAGGCATCTTTTTTCAGATGACTGTATACTCCAGTTTGAAGATTGGTCTAGACTTTGATCGTGCAAAGGAATGCACACACTCCAGCCAGCTTCCTCAGGGCACTCTGGACCTCGTTGCTTCTCAGGCTGTGAATGACGGGGCTCAACAGGGGGCTCACCACACAGAAGAGCACAGAGACCAGGGTGTCCATGTTCAGCCTACTCTGGGCCTGTCATAGTGGAAGTTGGCTGTTCCATAAAAGACCACCACGAGAGTGAGAGGGGACGCACAGGTGGAGAAGGCTGCCATGATGAGTTCATAAGAGCCTGCAGTTAAGAGGCAGGGGCTCAGGCCCATGGTGGCACTGATAACGTGGAGCCCAGACTCGTTTACAGAGGTGTCTTAGCAGGAGAGCTTCAGGAGCAATGGGGTGTCACAGAGAAAGTGGCTGAACTGGTGGGGCCCACACAGAGGTAGTGTGATGGCCATCACCGTGTTTGTGACCAAATTCACCAGCCCACACAACCAGGACCCAGTCACCAGGCCAACACAGACCTTCACACTCATGATGACTGTGTACTGAGGAGGACGGCAGGTGGCCACACAGCAGTCATACTGGCCACACAGCCAGCAAGAAGCCTTCTGTGCAAGAACTTGTCACCAAGAAGAAGATCTGGGAAAGGCAGCCCTCATAAGAAATGGCCTTCTTGTCCCAGAAGAAGTTCACCAGCAGTACTGGGAGGGTGGTGGATGTGTAGCAGACGTCCAAGAAGCTCAAATTGCTGAGGAAAATGTACATTGGAGTGTGGAGAGCAGGACTGACCCTGGTGGCCACTATTATGTGCATGTTCACCAGGAGAGTGGTCAGGTAAATGACCAGAAAGAGCAGGAAGAACCGGCCCTGTAGGTTGGAGTGGTTGGAAAATCCCAAAAAGATGAATTCACTGACAAATGATTGATTGCTCATTTCCAATCTTGTCATAGCTACAAAACAGAGAAAAAAAGACCATAATGAAAATGGAATGAGAGCACCCCAAACAGGCTTGTTAATCTGCAGCAACATGGCAAATAATATCGAATGAAAAGCAGCCTGGAGACTGATAACCTGTGGGACTGGTCAGGGAATCATACCCATTGAGCTGCACACATTTTCAGGGGAGATGGTGGGTGGGAGTTACCAGAGAATTCCTAGAAGCCAACAGAAAGCCATTCAACCTCATCATGGTGTGAAGTCATTTCTCACTGTCTCAGTAATCTCAGTCACCTGTTGTCTTTTTATGTAAACATAGGATTTTTAGAGAAGTTCATTTTCATTGCAAATGTTAAGAAAAAAATTTACAAAGCAGAGTCATCATCTGTAGAAGCAGTCGGTGTTGCCTTCAGTGTTTTCCAATGTAGAGTTTTTCCCATTTTATATCAATCTTGATCTCTGTGTTGGGAAAGACAGAAGTTAACTATTCCTGTGCAATGCTGAAATTATCAGGGCCAGAGCAAAATAGAGGAAAGAAGTTGATGAAGTAGGGTTGGACTGGCTATCTTAAGTGTACAGGGAAGATCAGTAGAGTAGAAGGAGAATGAAGGGCGGAGAGGTTTGGGAAGGGATGAAATGTGAATGGTCTTTACGCAGATCATGTTATGTGCACATGGAAGTCTACCACAGGGGACTGTACCTCTATGTATATGTAGAAAGCACCAGTCAGAAATTAACAGATAAATGACCCAAAGAATGATCAGTAGAGAAAGGAAAATGGGGGCGGGAAGGGGAGAGAGATGGGGGGTGGGAACTGAAAGGAGTAAATCAAATTCCATGCACGTAGGATCTTTTCCAAATCAACCCAACTTCTATGTATAACTATTATGCTCTAATAAAAAGTTTAAGAAGATGACATGATCCTATAAGCAAAAAGTGAGATTTGAATTCTTCTTGACCTATTTGTATTCCTTTAATTTCTTTCTTTTGTCCAATGGCTCTGGAAATTTCAAGGATGAAGTTGAATAGAAGTGGTGAAAGAGGAGGCACCCTGTCTTCTTCCAGTTTTTAGAGTGAAGGCTTTTAACCTTTCTCCACTTAGAGTGATGCTTCCTTGTGTTTAGCATAGATAGCTTTTACAATGCTTTTACAAAGGTCCTTCTGTCCCTAGTGTTTCTACTGTTTTGACAGGTAATGGTGCTATATTTTGTTAAATGCTTTTTCTGCATCTATTGAGATGATCAATAAACTTACATCTCTCTTAATAAACTTAATCTCTCCCCTTTGGCTAAACATTCAGATCATCTACAGTCCTATAAATATTTTAATGAACATTTTTCTACATAAACATATGTGACCATTTTGAAATATCTCATCAGAATAAAATTTAAATCTGACATAAAAGAAATTGTTGTGCAGTTTCTATTTAAAACTAGCTCATGGGAGAAATTATAGTAAGTGAAATAAGCCAGACACATAAAGAGAAATAGCAGTTTTTAACTTCTTTGTGGAAGCTAAAAAGTTGATCTCAGAGAAGTAGGGAGTAGAGCAGTGGTTATTGGAGCCTGGGAGAGAATCACAAAAATCATTGTGAGTCTGATTTCTCAAAGACTCATATGAAGGACTGCCTGAAACATGCCCTCTGAGTGTGGTCTTTAAAAAAAATAAGAGTGGACTTCTAACGGGGTCCTCAGAAAATCTCTCTTCTCTCCTCTGTGGGCAGCAGGAGGTCCATGGGTCTGGCTGCCTAGGAGCTAGCTGTGGTGTGCAAATGGGCAGGACCAGGACGGCTGGAGAATCTCAATAATCACTAGTAGACCACATTCTAGGTGAGGGCAGGCTAGAAACAGGCCATCCAGAAGAAAATGTCTTGAGCTCTGAAAATGACAGAATCTGTGGATTTAGGAAACAGTTGTGGGTCCAATCCACTCATAACACCTACTCCCTGGGTCAGTCCACGGTTGCCACAGTTACTATAGGCCTGACCAGAACAACCCGGAGGGTGAGATGCACTCTGGCCTCCTAGCTTGGAGGTTTGGTCTGGGACCAGCTGACCCATTGCTGCCGGCCTGAGATGAGGTGGGACGCCAAAATGGAAGAAAACAAGGGGGGAAGGGTCCCTAGCTCATGGCAGCCAGAAGGTTAGGGTGGGGGAGGAGACAGGAGGAGCCAGTTTGCAGGGGACAAGATGTGATTCTCCAGGGCATGTCCCCGGTCACACTTCACCTGCCCACACTCCTATCAGTACAGTGGGCCTTTCAGATAATTAACCCACAAAATGGATGGATCCACAGATTAGGTCACAAGTCTCACAGTCTAAACATTTCACCTCTGAACACTGCTGTTGTGGCTGACCCTGAGCTTTTGGTGGGGGGATACCTTATTTCTAAGCCATAGTAGTCTCTACAGTCCATGTGCTTTCATGTCGTCTGTGAGAGTAATAGGGTGCCAAAACAAGATTAAAAGGAAATATCTGGTAACTGAAGATGTGACATTTGGAGCTTGGGGAAAAGCTCTGAAGAGGAGCCCTGGGTGGAGCACTTAAAAGTCCTGGTAACGAGGACACGAGAGGGCACCTGGTCTGTGGGGTAGCTGAGTGGCAGTGGGATCACTCATTAAAACATATAAAAAAATGAGAAGGAGCGTGTCTGGGGAGAGGAAATGAGGAAGGGAGGTTGGGCCTCGAGTCTGGGTACCTGCGGGGTCTCCCCAAGAAGATTAGAGGAGGCAGCGGGACAGGTTCCCAGGAGATAGGCCTGGGAGTCATGGCGTAGAGTGACTGTGAGAGTCACAGGTGCTCACAAAGCCAAAAGAGAGCAGGGTGAGGAGAGAGGGCCTGATGGACTGTGCGGAAGAGAAGGTGTCCAGAAGGAGGCTCACCAGCTATCAGCAATCATTCTGCACCACAGTGTCAAAGCTCTGCTCTCTGTACCAGGCCTTCTGCACCCCAGTCTAAAACCTCTGCTCTCTATTACAGTCCTTCTGCACCTTAGTCTACAACCTCTGCTCCGTGCAACAATCCTTCTTCACCCCAGTCTCCAAGTTCTGCTCTCTGAAACACTCTTTCTGCACCCCAGTCTCGAACATCTGCTCTCTGCAACAGTCCTTCTGCACCTCAGTCTGAACTCTGCTCTCTGCAACAATCATTCTGCACCCCAGTCTCCAACCTCTACTCTCTGTTACAGTCCTTCTACACCTCAGTCTCCAAACTCTGCTCTCTATAATATCCTTCTGCACACCAGTCTTCAAACTGAGATATCGGTAACAGGCCTTCTGCACCTCAGTCTCCAACCTCTGCCCCCTGCAAGAAAACTTCTTCACCCAAGTCTCCTAGTTCTGCTCTCTGAAAGAGTTCTTCTGCACCCCATTCTCGAAGATCTGCTATCCACAACAGTCCTTCTGCACATAAGTCTGAAAACTCTGCTCTCTGCAACAATCATTCTGCAACCCAGTCTCCAACCTCTGCTCTCTGTAACAGTCCTTCTGCACCTCAGTCTCCAAACTCTGCTCTCTATAATATCGTTCTGCACACCAGTCTCCAAACTGTGATATCTGTAACAGGCCTTCTGCACTGGAGTCTCCAACCTCTGCTCCCTGCAAGAATCCTTCTGCACCCCAGTCTGCAACCTCTGCTCTCTGTAACAGACCTTCAACACCTCAGTCTCCAACCTCTGCTCTCTGTAACACACCTTCTTCACCCCAGTCTCCAAACCCTCCTCTCTGAAAGGATCATTCTGCACCTCAGTCTCTAACCTCTGCTCTCTGTAACAGTCCTTCTGCACCTCAGTCTCCAACCTCTGCTCTCTGTAACAGTCCTTGTGCACCCCAGTCAAATATCTATGCTCTCTGCAACATTTCTTCTGCACCCCAGTATCCAACCTATGCTCTCTGTTACTGTCCTTCTGCACCCCAGTCTCCAAACTCTGCTCTCTTTAACATCCTTCTGCAACTCAGTCTCCAACCTCTGCTCTCTGCAACGATACTTCTGCACCCCAGTCTTCAAACTCTGCTCTCTGTTACAGTCTTTCTGCACCTCAGTCTATAACCTCTACTCTCTGTAATAATCTTTCTGCAACTCAATCTCCAACCTCTGCTCTCTGTAACAGTCCTTCTGCAACTCAGTATCCAACCTCTGCTCTCTGTAATGATACTTCTGCACCTCAGTCTCCAACCAATGCTCTCTGTAACAGGCCTTCTGCACTGCAGTCTTCAACCTCTGCTCTCTGTAACAGTTTTTCTGCAACCCACTCTTCAAGCTCTACTCTCTGTTACAGTCCTGCTGCACCCGAATCAAAACTCTGCACTCTGTAACAATCCTTCTGAACCCCAGTCTCAAACCTCTGCTCTCTTTAACAGTTCTTCTGAACCAGAATCTCCAAACTCCGCTCTCCATAACACTCCTTATGAAACCCAGTCTCCATCCTCTGCTCTCTTTAAGAATCCTTCTGCACCCCAGTCTCCAACTTCTGCTCTTTGTAAAAGTCCTTCTGCACCTCAGGCTCCAACCTCTGCTTTCTGTAACGATTCTTCTGCACCTCAGTGTCCAACCTCTGCTCTTTGGAACAGTCCTTCTGCATCCCAGTCTCCAACATTTTCTCTCTGCAATGATCCTTCTTCTCCCCAGGCTCCACCCTCTGCTCTCTGCAATGGTTTTTCTGTACCCCAGTCTCCAAACTCTGCTCTTTGTAACAGTCCTTTTGTACCGCAGTCTCCAAACTCTTCTCTCTGTAACGATCCTTCTGAACCCCAATTGCCAAACTCTTCTTTCTATAATAGTGCTTCTGCACCTCAGACACCAACTTATGCTATCTGTAACAGTCTATCTGCACCTCAGTCTAAAACCTCTGCTCTCTGCAACTATCCTTCTGTACCCCAGTCTACAAAATGTGCTATCTGTAACAGTCCTTTTGAACCCCAGTCTCCAAACTCTGCTCTCTGTAAAACGCCTTCTGCACTCCAGTTTCCAAACTCTGCTCTCTGTAACAGGCCTTCTGCACTCCAGTCTCCAAACTCTTCTCTCTGCAACAATCTTTCTGCACCTCAGTTTCCAACATCTACTCTCTGCAACAGTTATTCTGCACCCAAGTCTCCAACCTATGCTCTCTGTATAAGTCCATATGCACACCATTATCCAACCTCTGCTCTCTGTAACAATCTTAGGCACCTAAATATCCAATTTCAGCTGTCTGCATCGGTCCTTCTGCACCCCAGTCTCCAAACTCTGATCTCTGCAACAGTCCTTCTGCACCACAGTCTCCAAAGTCTGCTTTCTGTATAAGCTCTTCTGTACCCCAGTCTCCAACCTCTTCTCTCTGTAACAGTCCTTCTTCACCTCAGTCTACAACCTCTGCTCTCCGTAACAGTTCTTCTGCAACCTAGTCTCCAACCTCTACTCTCTGCAACATTTCTTCTGCACCCCAGTCTCAAACCTGTGCTCTCTGTAACAGTCCTTCTGCACCCCAGTCTCCAACATCTGCTCACTGTAAGTATAATTCTCCACCATATTCTCCAACCTTTGCCCTCCTCAACGATCATTCCGCACCTCAGTCTCCAAACTCTGCTCTCTGCAACGATCCTTCTGCACCCCAGTCTTCAAACACTGGTCTCTGTAACAGTCCTTATGCAGCTCAGTCTCCAATCTATGCTCTCTGTAAGATACTTCTGCACACCAGTCTACAACATCTTCTCTCTGCAATGATTTTTTTTAGAACCCCAGTCTCTGCTCTCTGTAACAGTCCTTCTGTACAGCAGTATCCAAACTCTGCTCTCTGTAACGGTCTTTCTACACCCCAGTCTCCAACCTCTACTTTCTGTATTAGTCTTTCAGCACCCCAGTCTCCTAACTCTGCTCTGTGTAACAGTTATTCTGCAACTCAGTCTTCAAAATCTACACTCTTCAACAGTCCTGTGCACCCCAGTCTCCACCCTCTGCTCTCGGTAACAGTTCTTCTGCACCCCAATCTCCAAACTCTGCTCTCTGTAACACACCTTCTGCACTCCAGTCTCCACCCTGTGATCTCTGTAACAATTCGTCTGGACATCAGTCTCCAAACCCTGCTCTATACAACGTTCTTTTTGCTCCTCAGTCTCCAAACACTACTCTCTGTAAAATTCCTTCTGCACTTCAATCTCCAAACTCTACTCTCTGTAAGATCATTCTGCAACCAATTCTCCAAACTCTGCTCTCTGTAACATTCCTTCTGCACCCCAATATCCAAAGTCTGCTCTCTGTAACAGGCCTTCTGCACCCCAGTCTTATAACTCTGCTCTCTTTAATAGGCCTTCTGCACCCAAGTCCCCAATTTCTGCTCTCTGCAGCTATTCTTCTGCACCCCAGGATCCAACATCTGCTCTCTGCAACAGTACTTCTGCACCTCAGTCTTAAAAGGCTGCACCTCTGTCTCTAAAATGATCTCTGTAAGATCTTTCTGAAACCCAGTCTTGAAACTGTGCTCTGTAACAGTCCTTCTGCACCCTAGTCTCCAACATCTGCTTTCTGCAACAGTCCTTCTGCACCCCAGTCTCCAACCTCTACTCTCTGTAAGATCCTTCTGCACCAAAGTATTTAAGTTCTTCTCTCTGTATCAGTCCTTGTGCACCCAGGTCTCCAAACTCTGCTCTCTGCAATATTTCTTCTGCACCGGAGTCTCCAAACTGTGCTCTCTGTAACAGTCCTTCTTCACCCCAGATTTCAACATCTGCTCTCTGCAATGATCCTTCTTCTACCCAGTCTCCAAACTCTGCTCTCTGTAAAAGTCCTTTTGTATCACAGTCTCCAACCTCTTCTCTTGTAACGGTCCATCTGCTCCCCAATTGCCAACCTCTGCCTTCTGTAACAGTCCTTCTGCACCCCAGTCACCAAACTCTTTTCTCTGCAATGATCCTTCTGCACCTCAGTCTCCTACCTCTGCTCTCTGTATAAGGCCTTCTGCACCTCAGTCTCCATTCTTTGCTCTCTGTAATGGTCCTTCTGAACCCCAGTATACAATCTCTGCTCTCTATAACAATCCGTCTGCACCTCTGTGTCCAACGTCTGCTCTCTGTAACAGTCCTTCTGCACCCCAGTCTCCAAACTCTGCTCTCTGTAACAGCCCTTCTATACCGCAGTCTCCAACCTCTACTTTCTATAACTGTCTTTCTGCACCCCAATTGCCAACCTCTGCTTTCTGAAACAGTTTTTCTGAACCTCAGACTCCAACCTCTGCTCTCTGTAACAGACATTCTAAGCCTCAGTCTGAAACCTCTTCTGTCTGCAACAATCATTCTAAACTCCAGTCTCAAAACTGTGCTATCTGTTACAATCCTTCTGCACTTCAGTCTCCAACATATGCTCTCTGTAACCGGTCTTCTGCAACTCAGTCACCAAAGTCTGCTCTCTGTAAAAGGCTTTCTCCACCCCAGTCTAAACATCTTCTCTCTGCAACAGTCCTTCTGCACCCCAGTCTTCAACCTCTGCTCTCTGTAAGATCCTTCTGCACCCCGGTTTTCAAACTTTGCTCTCTGTAACCGTCATTCTGCACCTCAGTCTCCAACCTCATCCCTCTGCAACGGCCCTTCTGCACCCCAGTATCCAACCTCTGTTCTCTGCAGCAGTCATTCTGCACCCCAGTCTCAAACCTCTGCTCTCTGCTACAGTGCTTCTGCACCCCAGTCTCCAACTTCTGCTCTCTGCAACATCTCTTCTGCACCCAGTCTTTTAACTGTGCTCTCTGTAACACTCCTACTGCACCCCGGTCTCAAAACTCTGCTCTCTGTAGCGATTCATCTGCACCTCAGTCTCCAATCTATGCTGTCTGCAACTATCTTTCTGCACCCCAGTCTCCAAGTCTGTTGTCTGCAACAGTGCTTTAGACCCCAGTCTCCAGGCTCTGCTCTCTGTAACATCTTTCTGCACCTCATTATCCAAACTCTGCTCTAGGTGACATTCCTTCTTCACCCCAGTCTCCACCCTCTGTTCTTTGTAACGATACTTCTGTACCGCAGTCTCCAATCAATCTCTGCTCACTGCAACATTTCTTCTGCACCCCAGTCTCCAACCTGTTCTCTCTGTAACTGTCTTTCTGACCCCAGTCTCCAACCTCTGCTCATTGTAATGATCCTTCTGAACCTCAGTCTCCAACCTCTGTTCTCTGCAACAATCCTACTGCACCTCAGTTTCCAACTGCCGCTCTCTGCAACGATCGCTCTGCACCCGAGTTTCCAAACTCTGCTCTCTGTTACAGTCCTTTTACACTTCAGTCTCCAACCTCTCCTATCTGTACCAATCCTTCTTCACCTCAGTCTCTAACCTCTGCTCTCTTTAACAGTCTTTTTGTACCTCAGTCTCCAATCTATGCTCTCTGCAACAATCCTTATGCACCCCAGTCTCCAACCTTTGCTCTCTGTAACAGTTCTTCTGCACCCCAATCTCGAACCTCTGCTCTCTGTAACAATCCTTCTGCACCTCAGTCTCCAACCTCTGGTCTCTGCAACGATCCTTCTGCACCACAGTTTCCAACCTCTGAACTCTGTAACAGTCCTTCTGCACCCCAGTCTCCAACCTCTTTTCACAGCCAAAGTACTTCTGCACACCAGTCTCCAACCTCTGCTCTCTGCAACATTTCTTCTGCACCCAAGTATCTAACCTGTGCTCTCTGTAACTGACCTGCTGCACCGCAGTCTCCAACCTCTGCTCTCTGTAGCGATTCTTCTGCACCTCATTCTCCAACCTCTGCTCTCTGCAACGATCCTTCTGCACCCCAGTCTCAATCATCTGATCTCTGTAAGAATCCTTTCTTCTCTGTAAATGTCGTTCTGCACTTAAGTCTCCAAGTTCTGCAATCTGTAACAGCCCTTCTGCACCCCAGTCTCAAAACTCTGCACTCAAAAAGGATCTTCATGCACCTTAGTCTCCAACCTCTTCTCTCTTTAATAGTCCTTCTGCACCCAGTCTCTAACATCTGCTCTCTGCAAGGATTTTTCTTGTTTCCAGTCTCCAAATTCTGCTCTCTGCAATGGTCCATCTACATCCCAGTTTCCAAAATATGCTCCCTTTAAAAGTCCTTCTGCACCTCAGTCTCCAAAATCTGCTCTCTGAAACAGTCCTTCTGCACCCCTGTCTCCAACTTCTGCTCTCAGTAACAGTTTTTCTGCACCCCAATCTCCAAACTCTGCTCTCTCTAACAGTCCTTCTGCACCCCAGTCTGCACTCTCTACTCTCTGTAAAAGTCCTTCTGCACCTCAGTCTCAAACCTCTGCTCTCTCTAAGATCCTAATGCAACCCATTCTCCAAACGCTGCTCTCCGTAAGAGTCTTCCGCACCCCAGTCTCCAAACTCTGCTCTCTGTAACAGGCCTTCTGCACCCAAGTCTCCAATCTGTGCTCTCTGCAACGATCCTTCTGCACCCCAGTCTCCAAACTCTGCTCTCTGTAACAGTCCTTCTGCACTCCAGGATCAAACATCTGCTCTTTGAAACAGTCCTTTGCACCTCAGTCTGAAAACTCGGCTCTCTGCAAAAATCCTTCTGCATCTCAGTATCCAACCTCTGTTCTCTGCAAGGATTCTTCTACATCCCTGTCTACCACATATGCTCTCTGCAATGGCTCTTCTGCACCCCAGTCTCCAAACTCTGCTCTCTGTAACAGTCCTTCTTTATGACGTTCTCCAACCTCTTCTCTCTATAACGGTCCTTCTGCACCCCAATTTCCAAACGCTGCTCTCTGTAACAGTCCTTCTAAGACTCAGTCTGAAACTTCTGCTCTCTGCAAAAATCCTTCTAAACCCAAGTCTCCAAAATGTGCAATCTGTAACAATCCTTCTGCACCCCAGTCCCCAACATCTGCTCTCTGTAACAGGTCTCCTGCCACCCAGTCTCCAAACTCTGCTCTCTGTGACAAGCCTTCTGCACCCGAGTCTCAAACCTCTTCTCTCTGCAAAAGTCTTTCTACACCCCAGTCTTCAACCTCTGCTCTCTGCAACGTTCCTTCTTCATTTC
>NW_027521660.1:0-62697 GCF_052094955.1 Ictidomys tridecemlineatus | reverse complement strand
TCCATTTATATCTATTTATACATGAGCGCTCCTTATAAATGAAATATGGACATACACACATACAGACATACAACACAAAACAGTGCATACATAACATAGAACATATAAGACAATAGTAAATAAAGGCCTTGTAGCTATACCTAGGTGAAATCTCCATTGCAATGTTTAAAAACTTTACAGTTAAAAAAAAATAAAACACAGTCAAAAAATAAAACTGATCAGAAAAACATTAACCTAGGTTTGTATGAGCTCAAAAAGAAAGAGAAAATAAATAAATAAATAAAATAGAACCTTATGATGTGGGAAAAATGTAATAATAAAATAGATATTGAAAAAGGCACCGTGGTAAATCACTGTTGTAGATGTAAGAATAGCCAAGCTGGAGCTCTGGATATCAGCTGTTATGGATTTGAGTCAAATCATCTTCTTTTTCTGTAGAAATTGTTTTAGTTAATCTCTCTGGAATCCAAATTGGTTGCTGTTCCTCCTGTGGAAAAACACAGACGGAGCCCCGACTCCAGACTATTACTGGGTCCGGACCTTTCCATTGTCCTGTTAGAATATCTTTCCAAAGTACCTTAGGCTTATGTACATTTTTCGGATACATATGTCTTTCCGCAGCACTAAGTCCTGATGAATCCAAATTTAGAAAGTTTAGAGTAAAAAGGGTTATTTTAAGTTTATCTTTGGGGGATATATACCCTTTTCCAATTCCTTCCTTTTGTTTTAATAAGTACATTTTAATAGTTTGATGAGCTCTTTCAACTATGCCTTGACCCTGTGGATTGTATGGGATTCCTGTTATATGAGTAATGCCAAATGATGAGCAAAATTGTTTAAAAGAGTTAGACGTATAACCAGGAGCGTTATCAGTTTTTAACTGTTTAGGAACACCCACAATGGCAAAATTTTGTAAGCAATGAGCTATAACATCTTTAGTTTTTTCTCCGGCATGAAGGGAGCCCATTAAAAATCCAGAAGAAGTATCAACTGTAACATGTAAATATTTTAATTTTCCAAATTCTGGCAAGTGTGTAACGTCCATCTGCCAAATATGGTTAGGTATCAGTCCTCTAGGATTGACTCCAAGATTAACTTGTGGTAAAAATGTCACACAATTTTGACATTGTTTTATTATATGTCTGGCTTGTTCCTTAGTTATTTTAAAACGTTTTTGTAAGGTATTAGCATTGACATGGAACCTTTTATGAAAATTTATAGCTTCTTCTATTGTGGAGAAAATATGTATGTCATGTGTAGATTTATCTGCTAGTTCATTACCCAAACTAAGGGCTCCAGGCAACCCTGTATGTGCCCTGATATGTCCAATAAAGAATGGATCTTTTCTGTCCCAGATTAGAGTTTGTATAGCAGAAAACAAAGAGAAAACAGTAGAGGAAGGAGAAATCCTACCAGCATCTTCAAGGGATGCTATAGCATTAACTACATACTGGCTATCAGAGAATAAATTAAATACAGAATCTTTGAACATCATAAAAGCTTGTAATACTGCATTGAGCTCTACCTTTTGAGCTGATTGTTTGGGTACTAAAAATGTAAAAGTTTGATCAGGGGTAACTACCGCTGCTGTACCATTGTTTGACCCATCAGTGAATATATTTGGAGCATTCATGATAGGGTTTTTTTTTTGTCATTTTAGGAAAAACTACAGGATGCTTAGACCAAAAGGACAACAAGGGATTAGATGGCAAGTGATTATCAAATGAGACACTAGATTTACACATGATTATTGCCCAAGTATTTAACTCATTAGCTAACTCATCAATTTGATCCATAGTATATGGAGTAATAATTTTATTGGGAGAAATCCCAAACACTCCCTTCGCTGCTTTTATCCCTTTGAGTATTAATTGTCCTACAGCCTCAGGATATCTAGTAAGAATAGTATTAGGGGAATACGATAAATGTATCCACAATAATGGACCTTCTTGCCAAAATACTCCTGTAGGAATATTTTTTGTTGGTAGTACAATAAATAATAAAGGCAAACTTATATCAATTCTATCCAAATGCATATTTTCCATATATGTTTCAATGATTTTTAATGCCTTTCTTGCTTCAGGCGTTAACATGCGGGGTGAATTTGGATCTGATGGACCTTTTAGGATATCAAATAAGGGTCCTAATTCTCCTGTTGATATGCCTAGGTAAGGCCTTATCCAGTTTATGTCTCCCAATAATTTTTGAAAGTCATTAAGTGATTTGAGTTGATCTACTCGTATTTGAATTTTTGGTGGACGGACCATGGTTGAGGATAATAAAACTCCTAAATAATTAATTGGAAAATTTAATTGTACTTTATCTATTGCTATGTATAGATTATAATTTTTTAGTAAGTTTGTAAGTGTGGCATAACATTCTAGCAATGTGTTCTTATCTTTATGTGCTAATAACACATCATCCATATAGTGAAATATTTGTAGTTCAGGATTTTGATTTCTAAGTGGCTGGATTGCTTTATTAACATAAATTTGACACATAGTCGGGCTGTTCGCCATCCCCTGGGGTAAAACTTTCCACTCATATCTCTGATCAGGACCTTCATGATTTAGTGCAGGGATAGTAAATGCAAAATGTGGACTATCCTCGGGATGAATTGGAATTGAAAAGAAACAATCCTTAATATCTATAGTTAACACATGCCAGGTTTTTGGTAAAGCAGACAATTGGGGAATCCCTGATTGAGCAGGTCCCATAATAACCATCTCATTATTAATGGCTCTTAAATCTTGTAATAATCTCCATTTACCAGATTTCTTTTTAATGACAAAAATGGGAGTATTATGGGGAGATACGGAAGGTTGTAAATGTCCTTCCGCTAATTGTTGTTTGACCAGATCATGGGCTACTTGTATCTTTTCTTTAGTCAGGGGCCACTGAGGAACCCACACTGGTCTTTCTGATTTCCATGTAATTTTGATTGTCTCAGTGGCCCATTTTGAAAACCCAATCCATGTTTATTTATTTCTTGATCTATTTGAATTGGTGCTATCATATCTTGATCTTGTTTCCTTAATCCTTTTTCTTTTCTAAAGCCTTGTTTAGCCCTACTAGTGGGCGAGTTAGAATTGACGTTATTTGTTAATGTCAATCCTAATTGATCTAGGACATCCCGTCCCCATAAATTTATGGGAAGATGGTCCAATACATAAGGCTGTATAGTTCCTTCACATCCTTCAGGATCCCTCCAATCTAATACCATAGCACTTCTATGGGGGTTAGTTGCCACTCCTAGGCCTCGAAGCGTTTGAGTGGCTTGTTGCAATGGCCAGTGCTTTGGCCATTCCTGACGAGATATGATGCTGAGGTCAGCACCTGTGTCCAGCAGCCCATTAAAATCATGTCCTTGAATATTTAATTTTAGCATTGGGCGAGAATCTAAATTTAAAGAAAGCATAGCCCAATCTACACCTGTGGAGCCTAATCCCTTGGAACCTCTTTCTACATTACAACTGGAAAATTCATCATGTAGGCTGGGTATTATTAATAACTGTGCTATTCTATCTCCTGATGAAATTACGGATATACCTCTTGGAGAACTGGCTATAATTTTTATTTCACCCTCATAATCGGGATCAATTACCCCAGGACTTATCATAAGTCCTTTTAGTGTAGAAGAACTGCGTCCTAATAATAAGCCTACTGTTCCTTGGGGAAGAGGTCCTTTTATTCCTGTGGGAATGATTTGAACTCCCATCTCTGGAGTTAATACTGCTCTGGCAGAGGCACAGATGTCCAACCCTGCGCTCCCTCTAGTTTGTCTGATGAGGGATCTGATGGATAGTGCGTCCTGGGCACTACCTTGATGGTGCTGCTGGGTTCCTCCATTGCCCCGTATATTTGTGGCTTTGGGCCCCGGGGCATTGGGCCCTCCAATTCGTTTTTTGACAACGGGGCCTGATACCTTTCTCCACGATATTGTGGGTAGACACTTGGTCTTTGTCCATTTTTTGATAACGGAATACCCTCTATGGTGGTTTGAGAACGGCATTCATTAGCCCAATGTCTCCCTCTATGGCATCGTGGGCAAATACCCGGGATTCTACTCCTTTGATACCTAGCTTTGTTAAACCCTCCTCCTATGGGGCAATTTCTTTTAAAATGTCCTTTCTGATTGCAATTATAGCATGTTTTTGGCTTGGTATCTAAAGCCTGTTTTACTTCAGCTGCCATGACTTGTCCTTGTTCATCAATGTCGCTACATAATTTAATATATGTGTTTAAATCTCCATGTTTCCACGGTCTAATGACCTCTTTGCAGCAACGATTTGCTTGGTCATAAGCCAGTTGTTTTATAAATGGCATTGCCTGTTCTGTATTTTCAAATGTCTTAGAGGCTGTTTCCATAAGTCTAGCTACAAAGTCAGCGTAGGGCTCATTAACTCCTTGTGTTATCTTAGATAGTTGACCTTGTAAATCCCCTTGTCCCTTCAAAGTTTTCCATGCCTTAATTGCATTTATAGTGATCTGAGCGTATACGCCAGGATCATATCTAATCTGTTGCCTCTGACCCTCATAAGGTCCTTTCCCCAATAGCATTTGAGAATCTCTTTCAGGATAACCTGCTGCTGCATTTCGCCTAGCTGTCTCCCTGCAAAATTCCTCATTGGCAATTTTCCATAATAAATATTGTCCTCCATTTAGCACAGAGTGACACACGCTAGCCCAATCTTCTGGTGTTAAGTCCCAGCTGGTAATAGATTCGACCATTCTGACAGTAAAGGGAGCGGCAGGTCTGTAGGTTTGTACAGCTTCCTTTAATTGCTTTACTATTTTGAAATCTAAGGCACGGTAAACTCGTTCCCTTTCTTCTCCCCGCTCAACTACAGGGCATGCTAACTTTTGGGGTCCTGCCTCAGGATTCTGTTCATCACCTATGGAAACTGAGGGCTGCTCAGCTACAGGTGAAGCTGTTGGTTGAATTACGCTCTCTGGTGATGGAACGGAGTTAGTACTAGCCTCCCTATCTGAGGGCCGTTTTTTCCCTAAGCTTGCCTTCTTCAATTTTTCTTCTGTCTGACTAGCTTGAGGGACCTTTTTTTTTGCTTGACCTAATAAGTTTTCTGCCATAGCCTGGACCTCTAACAATTTACTTAACAGTCTTTCGGTTTGTTTTTTACTAGATTCTAATCTACTATAAAGGTAACGTAACCCAATAAGGTAGGATAGAAGAAAGCCAAAACAGAATGAAACAGAAACGGAGAGGAGAAAAATGATATCAATTTTTTCTTTCTCAGGGCCGAATAACTTAAAACCTTGAGCCAACCATTTTTCCCAATTCGCCTGAAAAAATTGTAAGGCTAGAGAGCCTGAAATAAAAGCAGAATAAATCAAAACAAAAATACCCATTCTGTCGCCTTTCCTTAGGGGCGAGCGATATCACTCACCTATAAATTTTGGGCGTTCCCCGTACAAGGGCCACCAAAATGCTGCAGGCTGGACGGCGGGGGCCGCGTGAGCCTTGGCTCCGCTTCTGCCCGCTGCTGTTTTCACCTGCTGCCTTCCTGCTGGGCGCTTTCGCGGGGCGCTGTCAGTGCACGCCGGCTTGCGATGCTGCAATCCGGCTGAGCACAAAAACACAAGCCAGATGGAACTGAAACAAAGTTTTATTTTGTGAGAGGCCGTGTGCGTCCCCCTAACAAGCCGGTTCACACACACACACACGTGTGTCCCTACCGGACACGGGGGGCTCCACTTCCCCCGGAACACCCTCCTACCATCCTTCCCCAACCAATGGGAACTCTCCAAAAGTCTTGTAACTTGAGTCCCCAAATGGGCCTAAGTGAACAGTAGGAGCCCAATTTCCATATGAATGTAATACTTTGCAGTGGCTCCTAGCACTTGATGAAATTTTCAGGTAATGATCAGTACACCAATCCCACTTGGCTCACCAAATTTCGTTCTTCTAGGTTAAACCGTTCGTTGGCAGTAACCGGTTTCATTTTGAGGTTTCACTCTGTTTTCTCCTATAGGGATACATGTATTTGGAACTCTAAATCAAACACGTTTTGTGCTAGCTCTTTGATACTTGACACAATAAAGCAGTTTCAAGTTCTATCTCTATGGTTTGTTTGCTGTTGATGTAGCCCTAAGCAGAGACTGGCGAGAATCACTTTCATGGAAAGGGCCTGCCAAGCTTCCAAAAAACTACGAGTTGCCTGAAATCTGAGCAAACTCTTTTTCACCGAATCCTGATGAAACTTTCAGGTAATGATCAGTACACCAATCCCACTTGGCTCGCCAAATTTCGTTCTTCTAGGTTAAACCGTTCGTTGGCAGTAGCCGGTTTCATTTTGAGGTTTCACTCTGTTTTCTTTTATAGGGATACATGTATTTGGAACTCTAAATCAAACACGGTTTGTTTTAGCTCTTTGAAACTTGACACAATAAAGCAGTTTCAAGTTCTATCTCTATGGTTTGTTTGCTGTTGATGTAGCCCTAAGCAGAGACTGGCAAGAGTCACTTTCATGGAAAGGGCCTGCCAAGCTTCCAAAAAACTACGAGTTGCCTGAAATCTCAGCAAACACTTTTTCACCCAATCTTGATGAAACTTTCAGGTAATGATCAGTACACCAATCCCACTTGGCTCGCCAAATTTCGTTCTTCTAGGTTAAACCGTTCGTTGGCAATAACCGGTTTCATTTTGAGGTTTCACTCTGTTTTCTCCTATAGGGATACATGTATTTGGAACTCTAAATCAAACACGGTTTGTTTTAGCTCTTGGAAACTTGACACAATAAAGCAGTTTCAAGTTCTATCTCTATGGTTTGTTTGCTGTTGATGTATCCCTAAGCAGAGACTGGCAAGAGTCACTTTCATGGAAAGGGCCTGCCAAGCTTCCAAAAAACTACGAGTTGCCTGAAATCTCAGCAAACACTTTTTCACCCAATCTTGATGAAACTTTCAGGTAATGATCAGTACACCAATCCCACTTGGCTCGCCAAATTTCGTTCTTCTAGGTTAAACCGTTCGTTGGCAGTAACCGGTTTCATTTTGAGGTTTCACTCTGTTTTCTCCTATAGGGATACATGTATTTGGAACTCTAAATCAAACACGGTTTGTGCTAGCTCTTTGAAACTTGACACAATAAAGCAGTTTCAAGTTCTATCTCTATGGTTTGTTTGCTGTTGATGTAGCTCTAAGCAGAGACTGGCGAGAATCACTTTCATGGAAAGGGCCTGCCAAGCTTCCAAAAAACTACGAGTTGCCCGAAATCTCAGAACACACTTGTTCACCCAATCTTGATGAAACTTTCTGGTAATGATCAGTACACCAATCCCAATTGCCTCGCCAAATTTCGTTCTTCTAGGTTAAACCGTTCATTGGCAGTAACCGATTTCATTTTGAGGTTTCACTCTGTTTTCTTCTATAGGGATACATGTATTTGGAACTCTAAATCAAACACGGTTTGTGCTAGCTCTTTGAAACTTGACACAATAAAGCAGTTTCAAGTTCTGTCTCTATGGTTTGTTTGCTGTTGATGTAGGCCTAAGCAGAGACTGGCGAGAATCACTTTCATGGAAAGGGCCTGCCAAGCTTCCAAAAAACTACGAGTTGCCTGAAATCTCAGCACACACTTTTTCACCCAATCTTGATGAAACTTTCAGGTAATGATCAGTACACCAATCTCAATGGCTCGCCAAATTTCGTTCTTCTAGGTTAAACCATTCGTTGGAAGTAACCGGTTTCATTTTGAGGTTTCACTCTATTTTCTCCTATAGGGATACATGTTTTTGGAACTCTAAATCAAACACGGTTTGTGCTAGCTCTTTGAAACTTGACACAATAAAGCAGTTTCAAGTTCTATCTCTATGGTTTGTTTGCTGTTGATGTAGGCCTAAGCAGAGACTGGCGAGAATCACTTTCATGGAAAGGGCCTGCAAGGCTTCCAAAAAACTACGAGTTGCCTGAAATCTCAGCAGACCCTTTTTCACCCAATCTTGATGAAACTTTCAGGTAATGATCAGTACACCAATCCCACTTGGCTCGCCAAATTTCGTTCTTCTAGGTTAAACCGTTCGTTGGCAGTAACCGGTTTCATTTTGAGGTTTCACTCTGTTTTCTCCTATAGGGATACATGTATTTGGAACTCTAAATCAAACACGGTTTGTGCTAGCTCTTTGAAACTTGACACAATAAAGCAGTTTCAAGTTCTATCACTATGGTTTGTTTGCTGTTGATGTAGGCCTAAGCAGAGACTGGCGAGAATCACTTTCATGGAAAGGGCCTGCCAAGCTTCCAAAAAACTACGAGTTGCCCGAAATCTCAGCACACACTTTTTCACCGAATCTTGATGAAACTTTAAGGTAATGATCAGTACACCAATCCCACTTGGCTCGCCAAATTTCTTTCTTCTAGGTTAAACCGTTCGTTGGCAGTAACCGGTTTCATTTTGAGGTTTCACTCTGTTTTCTCCTATAGGGATACATGTATTTGGAACTCTAAATCAAACACGGTTTGTTTTAGCTCTTTGAAACTTGACACAATAAAGCAGTTTCAAGTTCTATCTCTATGGTTTGTTTGCTGTTCATGTAGCCCTAAGCAGAGACTGGCGAGAATCACTTTAAAGGAAAGGGCCTGCCAAGGTTTCAAAAAACTACGAGTTGCCTGAAATCTCAGCACACACTTTTTCACCCAATCTTGATGAAACTTTCAGGTAATGATCAGTACACCAATCCCACTTGGCTCGCCAAATTTCGTTCTTCTTGGTTAAACCGTTCGTTGGCAGTAATTGGTTTCATTTTGAGGTTTCACTCTGTTTTCTCCTATAGGGATACATGTATTTGGAACTCTAAATCAAACACGGTTTGTGCTGGCTCTTTGAAACTTGACACAATAAAGCAGTTTCAAGTTCTATTTCTATGGTTTGTTTGCTGTTGATGTAGCCCTAAGCAGAGACTGGCGAGAATCACTTTCATGAAAAGGGCCTGCCAAGCTTCCAAAAAACTACGAGTTGCCCGAAATCTCAGCACACACTTTTTCACCCAATCTTGATGAAACTTTCTGGTAATGATCAGTACACCAATCCCACTTGGCTCGCCAAATTTCGTTCTTCTAGGTTAAACCGTTCATTGGCAGTAACCGGTTTCATTTTGAGGTTTCACTCTGTTTTCTTCTATAGGGATACATGTATTTGGAACTCTAAATCAAACACGGTTTGTGCTAGCTCTTTGAAACTTGACACAATAAAGCAGTTTCAAGTTCTATCTCTATGTTTTGTTTGCTGTTGATGTAGCCCTAAGCAAAGACTGGCGAGAATCACTTTTATGGAAAGGGCCTGCCAATCTTCCAAAAAACTACGAGTTGCCCGAAATCTCAGCACACACTTTTTCACCCAATCTTGATGAAACTTTCAGGTAATGATCAGTACACCATTCCCACTTGGCTCGCCAAATTTCGTTCTTCTAGGTTAAACCGTTCGTTGGCAGTAACCGGTTTCATTTTGAGGTTTCACTCTGTTTTCTCCTATAGGGATACATGTATTTGGAACTCTAAATCAAACACGGTTTGTGCTAGCTCTTTGAAACTTGACACAATAAAGCAGTTTCCAGTTCTATCTCTATGGTTTGTTTGCTGTTGATGTAGCCCTAAGCAGAGACTGGCGAGAATCACTTTCATGAAAAGGGCCTGCCAAGCTTCCAAAAAACTACGAGTTGCCTGAAATCTCAGCACACCCTTTTTCACCCAATCTTGATGAAACTTTCAGGTAATGATCAGTACACCAATCCCACTTGGCTCGCCAAATTTCGTTCTTCTAGGTTAAACCGTTCGTTGGCAGTAACCGGTTTCATTTTGAGGTTTCACTCTGTTTTCTCCTATAGGGATACATGTATTTGGAACTCTAAATCAAACACGGTTTGTGCTAGCTCTTTGAAACTTGACACAATAAAGCAGTTTCCAGTTCTATCTCTATGGTTTGTTTGCTGTTTATGTAGGCCTAAGCAGAGACTGGTGAGAATCACTTTCATGGAAAGGGCCTGCCAAGCTTCCAAAAACTACGAGTTGCCTGAAATCTCAGCACACCCTTTTTCACCCAATCTTGATGAAACTTTCAGGTAATGATCAGTACACCAATCCCACTTGGCTCGCCACATTTTGTTCTTCTAGGTTAAACCGTTCCTTGGCAGTACCGGTTTCATTTTGAGGTTTCACTCTCTTTTCTCCTATAGGGATACATGTATTTGGAACTCTAAATCAAACATGGTTTGTGATAGCTCTTTGAAACGTGACACAATAAAGCAGTTTCAAGTTCTATCTCTATGGTTTGTTTGCTGTTGATGTAGCCCTAAGCAGAGACTGGCGAGAATCACTTTCATGGAAAGGGCCTGCCAAGCTTCCAAAAAACTACGAGTTGCCCGAAATCTCAGCACACACTTTTTCACCCAATCTTGATGAAACTTTCTGGTAATGATCAGTACACCAATCCCACTTGGCTCGCCAAATTTCGTTCTTCTAGGTTAAACCGTTCATTGGCAGTAACCGGTTTCATTTTGAGGTTTCACTCTGTTTTCTTCTATAGGGATACATGTATTTGGAACTCTAAATAAAACATGGTTTGTGCTAGCTCTTTGAAACTTGACACAATAAAGCAGTTTCAAGTTCTATCTCTATGGTTTGTTTGCTGTTGATGTAGCCCTAAGCAGAGACTGGCAAGAGTCACTTTCATGGAAAGGGCCTGCCAAGCTTCCAAAAAACTACGAGTTGCCTGAAATCTCAGCAAACACTTTTTCACCCAATCTTGATGAAACTTTCAGGTAATGATCAGTACACCAATCCCACTTGGCTCGCCAAATTTCGTTCTTCTAGGTTAAACCGTTCGTTGGCAGTAATTGGTTTCATTTTGAGGTTTCACTCTGTTTTCTCCTGTAGGGATACATGTATTTGGAACTCTAAATCAAACACGGTTTGTGCTAGCTCTTTGAAACTTGACACAATAAAGCAGTTTCAAGTTCTATCTCTATGGTTTGTTTGCTGTTGATGTAGCCCTAAGCAGAGACTGGCGAGAATCACTTTCATGGAAAGGGCCTGCCAAGCTTCCAAAAAACTATGAGTTGCCTGAAATCTCAGCACACACTTTTTAACCCAATCTTGATGAAACTTTAAGGTAATGATCAGTACACCAATCCCACTTGGCTCGCCAAATTTCTTTCTTCTAGGTTAAACCGTTCGTTGGCAGTAACCGGTTTCATTTTGAGGTTTCACTCTGTTTTCTCCTATAGGGATACATGTATTTGGAACTCTAAATCAAACACGGTTTGTGCTAGCTCTTTGAAACTTGACACAATAAAGCAGTTTCCAGTTCTATCTCTATGGTTTGTTTGCTGTTTATGTAGGCCTAAGCAGAGACTGGTGAGAATCACTTTCATGGAAAGGGCCTGCCAAGCTTCCAAAAAACTACGAGTTGCCTGAAATCTCAGCACACCCTTTTTCACCCAATCTTGATGAAACTTTCAGGTAATGATCAGTACACCAATCCCACTTGGCTGGCCAAATTTTGTTCTTCTAGGTTAAACCGTTCGTTGGCACTACCGGTTTCATTTTGAGGTTTCACTCTGTTTTCTCCTATAGGGATACATGTATTTGGAACTCTAAATCAAACATGGTTTGTGATAGCTCTTTGAAACGTGACACAATAAAGCAGTGTCAAGTTCTATCTCTATGGTTTGTTTGCTGTTGATGTAGCCCTAAGCAGAGACTGGCGAGAATCACTTTCATGGAAAGGGCCTGCCAAGCTTCCAAAAAACTACGAGTTGCCCTATATCTCAGCACACACTTTTTCACCCAATCTTGATGAAACTTTCTGGTAATGATCAGTACACTAATCCCACTTGGCTCGCCAAATTTCGTTCTTCTAGGTTAAACCGTTCAATGGCAGTAACCGGTTTCATTTTGAGGTTTCACTCTGTTTTCTTCTATAGGGATACATGTATTTGGAACTCTAAATCAAACACGGTTTGTGCTAGCTCTTTGAAACTTGACACAATAAAGCAGTTTCAAGTTCTATCTCTATGTTTTGTTTGCTGTTGATGTAGGCCTAAGCAGAGTCTGGCGAGAATCACTTTCATGGAAAGGGCCTGCCAAGCTTCAAAAAAAACTACGAGTTGCCTGAAATCTCAGCACACCCTTTTTCACCCAATCTTGATGAAACTTTCAGGTAATGATCAGTACACCAATCCCACTTGGCTCGCCAAATTTCGTTCTTCTAGGTTAAACCGTTCGTTGGCAGTAACCGGTTTCATTTTGAGGTTTCACTCTGTTTTCTCCTATAGGGTTACATGTATTTGGAACTCTAAATCAAACACGGTTTGTGCTAGCTCTTTGAAACTTGACACAATAAAGCAGTTTCAAGTTCTATCTCTATGGTTTGTTTGCTGTTGATGTAGCCCTAAGCAGAGACTGGCGAGAATCACTTTCATGAAAAGGGCCTGCCAAGCTTCCAAAAACTACGAGTTGCCCGAAATCTCAGCACACACTTTTTCACCCAATCTTGATGAAACTTTCTGGTAATGATCAGTACACCAATCCCACTTGGCTCGCCAAATTTCGTTCTTCTAGGTTAAACCGTTCATTGGCAGTAACCGGTTTCATTTTGAGGTTTCACTCTGTTTTCTTCTATAGGGATACATGTATTTGGAACTCTAAATCAAACACGGTTTGTGCTAGCTCTTTGAAACTTGACACAATAAAGCAGTTTCAAGTTCTATCTCTATGGTTTGTTTGCTGTTGATGTAGCCCTAAGCAAAGACTGGCGAGAATCACTTTTATGGAAAGGGCCTGCCAAGCTTCCAAAAAACTACGAGTTGCCTGAAATCTCAGCACACACTTTTTCACCCAATCTTGATGAAACTTTCAGGTAATGATCAGTACACCAATCCCACTTGGCTCGCCAAATTTCGTTCTTCTAGTTTAAACCGTTCGTTGGCAGTAACCGGTTTCATTTTGAGGTTTCACTCTGTTTTCTCCTATAGGGATACATGTATTTGGAACTCTAAATCAAACACGGTTTTTGCTAGCTCTTTGAAACTTGACACAATAAAGAAGTTTCCAGTTCTATCTCTATGGTTTGTTTGCTGTTGATGTAGGCCTAAGCAGAGACTGGTGAGAATCACTTTCATGGATAGGGCCTGCCAAGCTTCCAAAAAACTACGAGTTGCCTGAAATCTCAGCACACCCTTTTTCACCCAATCTTGATGATACTTTCAGGTAATGATCAGTACACCAATCCCACTTGGCTCGCCAATTTTGTTCTTCTAGGTTAAACCGTTCGTTTGCAGTAACCGGTTTCATTTTGAGGTTTCACTCTGTTTTCTCCTATAAGGATACATGTATTTGGAACTCTAAATCAAACATGGTTTGTGATAGCTCTTTGAAACGTGACACAATAAAGCAGTTTCAAGTTCTATCTCTATGGTTTGTTTGCTGTTGATGTAGCCCTAAGCAGAGACTGGAGAGAATCACTTTCATGGAAAGGGCCTGCCAAGCTTCCAAAAAACTACGAGTTGCCCGAAATCTCAGCACACACTTTTTCTCCCAATCTTGATGAAACTTTCTGGTAATGATCAGTACACTAATCCCATATGGCTCGCCAAATTTCGTTCTTCTAGGTTAAACCGTTCGTTGGCAGTAACCGGTTTCATTTTGAGGTTTCACTCTGTTTTCTCCTATAGGGATACATGTATTTGGAACTCTAAATCAAACACGGTTTGTGCTAGCTCTTTGAAACTTGACACAATAAAGCAGTTTCAAGTTCTATCTCTATGGTTTGTTTGCTGTTGATGTAGGCCTAAGCAGAGACTGGCGAGAATCACTTTCATGGAAAGGGCCTGCCAAGCTTCCAAAAAACTACGAGTTGCCTGAAATCTCAGCACACCCTTTTTCACCCAATCTTGATGAAACTTTCAGGTAATGATCAGTACACCAATCCCACTTGGCTCGCCAAATTTCGTTCTTCTAGGTTAAACCGTTCGTTGGCAATAACCGGTTTCATTTTGAGGTTTCACTCTGTTTTCTCCTATAGGGTTACATGTATTTGGAACTCTAAATCAAACACGGTTTGTGCTAGCTCTTTGAAACTTGACACAATAAAGCAGTTTCAAGTTCTATCTCTATGGTTTGTTTGCTGTTGATGTAGCCCTAAGCAGAGACTGGCGAGAATCACTTTCATGAAAAGGGCCTGCCAAGCTTCCAAAAACTACGAGTTGCCGGAAATCTCAGCACACACTTTTTCACCCAATCTTGATGAAACTTTCTGGTAATGATCAGTACACCAATCCCACTTGGCTCGCCAAATTTCGTTCTTCTAGGTTAAACCGTTCATTGGCAGTAACCGGTTTCATTTTGAGGTTTCACTCTGTTTTCTTCTATAGGGATACATGTATTTGGAACTCTAAATCAAACACGGTTTGTGCTAGCTCTTTGAAACTTGACACAATAAAGCAGTTTCAAGTTCTATCTCTATGGTTTGTTTGCTGTTGATGTAGCCCTAAGCAAAGACTGGCGAGAATCACTTTTATGGAAAGGGCCTGCCAAGCTTCCAAAAAACTACGAGTTGCCTGAAATCTCAGCACACACTTTTTCACCCAATCTTGATGAAACTTTCAGGTAATGATCAGTACACCAATCCCACTTGGCTCGCCAAATTTCGTTCTTCTAGTTTAAACCGTTCGTTGGCAGTAACCGGTTTCATTTTGAGGTTTCACTCTGTTTTCTCCTATAGGGATACATGTATTTGGAACTCTAAATCAAACACGGTTTTTGCTAGCTCTTTGAAACTTGACACAATAAAGAAGTTTCCAGTTCTATCTCTATGGTTTGTTTGCTGTTTATGTAGGCCTAAGCAGAGACTGGTGAGAATCACTTTCATGGAAAGGGCCTGCCAAGCTTCCAAAAAACTACGAGTTGCCTGAAATCTCAGCACACCCTTTTTCACCCAATCTTGATGATACTTTCAGGTAATGATCAGTACACCAATCCCACTTGGCTCGCCAAATTTTGTTCTTCTAGGTTAAACCGTTCGTTTGCAGTAACCGGTTTCATTTTGAGGTTTCACTCTGTTTTCTCCTATAAGGATACATGTATTTGGAACTCTAAATCAAACATGGTTTGTGATAGCTCTTTGAAACGTGACACAATAAAGCAGTTTCAAGTTCTATCTCTATGGTTTGTTTGCTGTTGATGTAGCCCTAAGCAGAGACTGGCGAGAATCACTTTCATGGAAAGGGCCTGCCAAGCTTCCAAAAAAACTACGAGTTGCCCGAAATCTCAGCACACACTTTTTCTCCCAATCTTGATGAAACTTTCTGGTAATGATCAGTACACTAATCCCATATGGCTCGCCAAATTTCGTTCTTCTAGGTTATACCGTTCGTTGGCAGTAACCGGTTTCATTTTGAGGTTTCACTCTGTTTTCTCCTATAGGGATACATGTATTTGGAACTCTAAATCAAACACGGTTTGTGCTAGCTCTTTGAAACTTGACCCAATAAAGCAGTTTCCAGTTCTATCTCTATGGTTTGTTTGCTGTTGATGTAGGCCTAAGCAGAGACTGCTGAGAATCACTTTCATGGAAAGGGCCTGCCAAGCTTCCAAAAAACTACGAGTTGCCTGAAATCTCAGCACACACTTTTTCACCCAATCTTGATGAAACTTTCAGGTAATGATCAGTACACCAATCCCACTTGACTCGCCAAATTTCGTTCTTCTAGGTTAAAACGTTCGTTGGCAGTAACCGGTTTCATTTTGAGGTTTCACTCTGTTTTCTCCTATAGGGATACATGTATTTGGAACTCTAAATCAAACACGGTTTGTGCTAGCTCTTTGAAACTTGACACAATAAAGCAGTTTCAAGTACTATCTCTATGGTTTGTTTGCTGTTGATGTAGGCCTAAGCAGAGACTGGCGAGAATCACTTCCATGGAAAGGGCCTGCCAAGCTTCCAAAAAACTACGAATTGCCTGAAATCTCAGCAAACACTTTTTAACCCAATCTTGATGAAATTTTCAGGTAATGATCAGTACACCAATCCCACTTGGCTCGCCAAATTTCGTTCTTCTAGGTTAAACCGTTCGTTGGCAGTAACCGGTTTCATTTTGAGGTTTCACTCTGTTTTCTTCTATAGGGATACATGTATTTGGAACTCTAAATCAAACACGGTTTGTGCTACCTCTTTGAAACTTGACACAATAAAGCAGTTTCATGTTCTATCTCTATGGTTTGTTTGCTGTTGATGTAGCCCTAAGCAGAGACTGGCGAGAGTCACTTTCATGGAAAGGGCCTGCCAAGCTTCCAAAAAACTACGGGTTGCCTGAAATCTCAGCAAACACTTTTTCACCCAATCTTGATGAAACTTTCAGGTAATGATCAGTACACCAATCCCACTTGGCTCGCCAAATTTCGTTCTTCTAGGTTAAACCGTTCGTTGGCAGTAACCGGTTTCATTTTGAGGTTTCACTCTGTTTTCTCCTGTAGGGATACATGTATTTGGAACTCTAAATCAAACACGGTTTGTGCTAGCTCTTTGAAACTTGACACAATAAAGCAGTTTCAAGTTCTATCTCTATGGTTTGTTTGCTGTTGATGTAGCCCTAAGCAGAGACTGGCGAGAATCACTTTCATGGAAAGGGCCTGCCAAGCTTCCAAAAAACTATGAGTTGCCTGAAATCTCAGCACACACTTTTTAACCCAATCTTGATGAAACTTTCAGGTAATGATCAGTACACCAATCCCACTTGGCTCGCCAAATTTCGTTCTTCTAGGTTAAACCGTTCGTTGGCAGTAACCAGTTTCATTTTGAGGTTCCACTCTGTTTTCTCCTATAGGGATACATGTATTTGGAACTCTAAATCAAACACGGTTTGTGCTAGCTCTTGAAACTTGACACAATAAAGCAGTTTCAAGTTCTATCTCTATGGTTTGTTTGCTGTTGATGTAGGCCTAAGCAGAGACTGGCGAGAATCACTTTCATGGAAAGGGCCTGCCAAGCTTCCAAAAAACTACGAGTTGCCTGAAATCTCAGCACACACTTTTTCACCCAATCTTGATGAAACTTTCAGGTAATGATCAGTACACCAATCCCACTTGGCTCGCCAAATTTCGTTCTTCTAGGTTAAACCGTTCGTTGGCAGTAACCGGTTTCATTTTGAGGTTTCACTCTGTTTTCTCCTATAGGGATACATGTATTTGGAACTCTAAATCAAACACGGTTTGTGCTAGCTGTTTGAAACTTGACACAATAAAGCAGTTTCAAGTTCTATCTCTATGGTTTGTTTGCTGTTGATGTAGCCCTAAGCAGAGACTGGCGAGAATCACTTTCATGAAAAAAGGCGGCCAAGCTTCCAAAAAACTACGAGTTGCCCGAAATCTCAGCACACACTTTTTCACCCAATCTTGATGAAACTTTCTGGTAATGATCAGTACACCAATCCCACTTGGCTCGCCAAATTTCGTTCTTCTAGGTTAAACCGTTCATTGGCAGTAACCGGTTTCATTTTGAGGTTTCACTCTGTTTTCTCCTATAGGGATACATGTATTTGGAACTCTAAATCAAACACGGTTTGTGCTAGCTCTTTGAAACTTGACACAATAAAGCAGTTTCAAGTTCTATCTATGGTTTGTTTGCTGTTGATGTAGCCCTAAGCAGAGACTGGCGAGAATCACTTTCATTTAAAGGGCCTGCCAAGCTTCCAAAAAACTACGAGTTGCCTGAAATCTCAGCACACCCTTTTTCACCCAATCTTGATTAAACTTTCAGGTAATGATCAGTACACCAATCCCACTTGGCTCGCCAAATTTCGTTCTTCTAGGTTATACCATTCGTTGGCAGTAACCGGTTTCATTTTGAGGTTTCACTCTGTTTTCTCCTATAGGGATACATGTATTTGGAACTCTAAATCAAACACGGTTTGTGCTAGCTCTTTGAAACTTGACACAATAAAGCAGTTTCCAGTTCTATCTCTATGGTTTGTTTGCTGTTGATGTAGGCCTAAGCAGAGACTGGTGAGAATCACTTTCATGGAAAGGGCCTGCCAAGCTTCCAAAAAACTACGAGTTGCCTGAAATCTCAGCACACACTTTTTCACCCAATCTTGATGAAACTTTCAGGTAATGATCAGTACACCAATCCCACTTGACTCGCCAAATTTCGTTCTTCTAGGTTAAAACGTTCGTTGGCAGTAACCGGTTTCATTTTGAGGTTTCACTCTGTTTTCTCCTATAGGGATACATGTATTTGGAACTCTAAATCAAACACGGTTTGCGCTAGCTCTTTGAAACTTGACACAATAAAGCAGTTTCAAGTACTATCTCTATGGTTTGTTTGCTGTTGATGTAGGCCTAAGCAGAGACTGGCGAGATTCACTTCCATGGAAAGGGCCTGCCAAGCTTCCAAAAAACTACGAGTTGCCTGAAATCTCAGCAAACACTTTTTAACCCAATCTTGATGAAATTTTCAGGTAATGATCAGTACACCAATCCCACTTGGCTCGCCAAATTTCGTTCTTCTAGGTTAAACCGTTCGTTGGCAGTAACCGGTTTCATTTTGAGGTTTCACTCTGTTTTCTTCTATAGGGATACATGTATTTGGAACTCTAAATCAAACACGGTTTGTGCTACCTCTTTGAAACTTGACACAATAAAGCAGTATCATGTTCTATCTCTATGGTTTGTTTGCTGTTGATGTAGCCCTAAGCAGAGACTGGCGAGAGTCACTTTCATGGAAAGGGCCTGCCAAGCTTCCAAAAAACTACGGGTTGCCTGAAATCTCAGCAAACACTTTTTCACCCAATCTTGATGAAACTTTCAGGTAATGATCAGTACACCAATCCCACTTGGCTCGCCAAATTTCGTTCTTCTAGGTTAAACCGTTCGTTGGCAGTAACCAGTTTCATTTTGAGGTTCCACTCTGTTTTCTCCTATAGGGATACATGTATTTGGAACTCTAAATCAAACACGGTTTGTGCTAGCTCTTTGAAACTTGACACAATAAAGCAGTTTCAAGTTCTATCTCTATGGTTTGTTTGCTGTTGATGTAGGCCTAAGCAGAGACTGGCGAGAATCACTTTCATGGAAAGGGCCTGCCAAGCTTCCAAAAAACTATGAGTTGCCTGAAATCTCAGCACACCCTTTTTCACCCAATCTTGATGAAACTTTCAGGTAATGATCAGTACACCAATCCCACTTGGCTCACCAAATTTCGTTCTTCTAGGTTAAACCGTTCGTTGGCAGTAACCGGTTTCATTTTGAGGTTTCACTCTGTTTTCTCCTATAGGGATACATGTATTTGGAACTCTAAATCAAACACGGTTTGTGCTAGCTGTTTGAAACTTGACACAATAAAGCAGTTTCAAGTTCTATCTCTATGGTTTGTTTGCTGTTGATGTAGCCCTAAGCAGAGACTGGCGAGAATCACTTTCATGAAAAAAGCTGGCCAAGCTTCCAAAAAAAAACGAGTTGCCCGAAATCTCAGCACACACTTTTTCACCCAATCTTGATGAAACTTTCTGGTAATGATCAGTACACCAATCCCACTTGGCTCGCCAAATTTCGTTCTTCTAGGTTAAACCGTTCATTGGCAGTAACCTGTTTCAATTTGAGGTTTCACTCTGTTTTCTCCTATAGGGATACATGTATTTGGAACTCTAAATCAAACACGGTTTGTGCTAGCTCTTTGAAACTTGACACAATAAAGCAGTTTCAAGTTCTATCTATGGTTTGTTTGCTGTTGATGTAGCCCTAAGCAGAGACTGGCGAGAATCACTTTCATTTAAAGGGCCTGCCAAGCTTCCAAAAAACTAAGAGTTGCCTGAAATCTCAGCACACCCTTTTTCACCCAATCTTGATGAAACTTTCAGGTAATGATCAGTACACCAATCCCACTTGGCTCGCCAAATTTCGTTCTTCTAGGTTATACCGTTCGTTGGCAGTAACCGGTTTCATTTTGAGGTTTCACTCTGTTTTCTCCTATAGGGATACATGTATTTGGAACTCTAAATCAAACACGGTTTGTGCTAGCTCTTTGAAACTTGACACAATAAAGCAGTTTCCAGTTCTATCTCTATGGTTTGTTTGCTGTTGATGTAGGCCTAAGCAGAGACTGGTGAGAATCACTTTCATGGAAAGGGCCTGCCTAGCTTCTAAAAAACTACGAGTTGCCTGAAATCTCAGCACACACTTTTTCACCCAATCTTGATGAAACTTTCAGGTAATGATCAGTACACCAATCCCACTTGGCTCGCCAAATTTCGTTCTTCTAGGTTAAAACGTTCGTTGGCAGTAACCGGTTTCATTTTGAGGTTTCACTCTGTTTTCTCCTATAGGGATACATGTATTTGGAACTCTAAATCAAACACGGTTTGTGCTAGCTCTTTGAAACTTGACACAATAAAGCAGTTTCTAGTACTATCTCTATGGTTTGTTTGCTGTTGATGTAGGCCTAAGCAGAGACTGGCGAGAATCACTTCCATGGAAAGGGCCTGCCAAGCTTCCAAAAAACTACGAGTTGCCTGAAATCTCAGCAAACACTTTTTAACCCAATCTTGATGAAATTTTCAGGTAATGATCAGTACACCAATCCCACTTGGCTCGCCAAATTTCGTTCTTCTAGGTTAAACCGTTCATTGGCAGTAACCGGTTTCATTTTGAGGTTTCACTCTGTTTTCTCCTATAGGGATACATGTATTTGGAACTCTAAATCAAACACGGTTTGTGCTAGCTGTTTGAAACTTGACACAATAAAGCAGTTTCAAGTTCTATCTCTATGGTTTGTTTGCTGTTGATGTAGCCCTAAGCAGAGACTGGCGAGAATCACTTTCATGGAAAGGGCCTGCCAAGCTTCCAAAAAACTACGAGTTGCCTGAAATCTCAGCACACCTTTTTTCACCCAATCTTGATGAAACTTTCAGGTAATGATCAGTACACCAATCCCACTTGGCTCGCTAAATTTCGTTCTTCTAGGTTAAACCGTTCGTTGGCAGTAACCGGTTTCATTTTGAGGTTTCACTCTTTTTCTCCTATAGGGATACATGTATTTGGAACTCTAAATCAAACACGGTTTGTGCTAGCTCTTTGAAACTTGACACAAGAAAGCAGTTTCAAGTTCTATCTCTATGGTTTGTTTGCTGTTGATGTAGGCCTAAGGAGAGACTGGCGAGAATCACTTTCATGGAAAGGGCCTGCCAAGCTTCCAAAAAACTACGAGTTGCCTGAAATCTCAGCACACCCTTTTTCACCCAATCTTGATGAAACTTTCAGGTAATGATCAGTACACCAATCCCACTTGGCTCGCCAAATTTCGTTCTTCTAGGTTAAACCGTTCGTTGGCAGTAACCGGTTTCATTTTGAGGTTTCACTCTGTTTTCTCCTATAGGGATACATGCATTTGGAACTCTAAATCAAACACGGTTTATGCTAGCTCTTTGAAACTTGACACAATAAAGCAGATTCGAGTTCTATCTATGGTTTGCTTGCTGTTGATGTAGCCCTAAGCAGAGACTGGCGAGAATCACTTTCATGGATAGGGCCTGCCAAGCTTCCAAAAAACTACGAGTTTCCTGAAATCTCAGCACACCCTTTTTCACCCAATCTTGATGAAACTTTCAGGTAATGATCAGTACACCAATCCCACTTGGCTCGCCAAATTTCGTTCTTCTAGGTTAAACCGTTCATTGGCAGTAACCGGTTTCATTTTGAGGTTTCACTCTGTTTTCTCCTATAGGGATACATGTATTTGGAACTCTAAATCAAACACGGTTTGTGCTAGCTCTTTGAAACTTGACACAATAAAGCAGTTTCAAGTTCTATCTCTATGGTTTGATTGCTGTTGATGTAGCCCTAAGCAGAGACTGGCGAGAATCACTTTCATGGAAAGGGCCTGCCAAGCTTCCAAAAAACTACGAGTTGCCTGAAATCTCAGCAAACACTTTTTTACCCAATCTTGATGAAACTTTCAGGTAATTATCAGTACACCAATCCCACTTGGCTCGCCAAATTTCATTCTTCTAGGTTAAACCGTTCGTTGGCAGTAACCGGTTTCATTTTGAGGTTTCACTCTGTTTTCTCCTATAGGGATACATGTATTTGGAACTCTAAGTCAAACACGGTTTGTACTAGCTCTTTGAAACTTGACACAATAAAGCAGTTTCAAGTTCTATCTCTATGGTTTGTTTGCTGTTGATGTAGCCCTAAGCAGAGACTGGCGAGAATCACTTTCATGGAAAGGGCCTGCCAAGCTTCCAAAAAACTACGGGTTGCCTGAAATCTCAGCAAACACTTTTTCACCCAATCTTGATGAAACTTTCAGGTAATGATCAGTACACCAATCCCACTTGGCTCGCCAAATTTCGTTCTTCTAGGTTAAACCGTTCGTTGGCAGTAACCAGTTTCATTTTGAGGTTCCACTCTGTTTTCTCCTATAGGGATACATGTATTTGGAACTCTAAATCAAACACGGTTTGTGCTAGCTCTTTGAAACTTGACACAATAAAGCAGTTTCAAGTTCTATCTCTATGGTTTGTTTGCTGTTGATGTAGGCCTAAGCAGAGACTGGCGAGAATCACTTTCATGGAAAGGGCCTGCCAAGCTTCCAAAAAACTACAAGTTGCCTGAAATCTCAGCACACCCTTTTTCACACAATCTTGATGAAACTTTCAGGAAATGATCAGTACACCAATCCCATTTGGCTCGCCAAATTTCGTTCTTCTAGGTTAAACCGTTTGTTGGCAGTAACCGGTTTCAATTTGAGGTTTCACTCTGTTTTCTTCTATAGGGATACATGTATTTGGAACTCTAAATCAAACACGGTTTGTGCTAGCTCTTTGAAACTTGACACAATAAAGCCGTTTCGAGTTCTATCTCTATGGTTTGTTTGCTGTTGATGTAGCCCTAAGCAGAGACTGGCGAGAATCACTTTCATGGAAAGGGCCTGCCAAGCTTCCAAAAAACTACGAGTTGCCCGAAATCTCAGCACACACTTTTCACCCAATCATGATGAAACTTTCAGGTAATGATCACTACACCAATCCCACTTGGCTCGCCAAATTTCGTTCTTCTAGGTTAAACCGTTCGATGGCAGTAACCGGTTTCATTTTGAGGTTTCACTCTGTTTTCTCCTATAGGGATACATGTATTTGGAACTCTAAATCAAACACGGTTTGTGCTAGCTCTTTGAAACTTGACACAATAAAGCAGTTTCAAGTTCTATCTCTATGGTTTGTTTGCTGTTGATGTAGGCCTAAGCAAAGACTGGCGAGAATCACTTTCATGGAAAGGGCCTGCCAAGCTTCCAAAAAACTACGAGTTGCCTGAAATCTCAGCACACCCTTTTTCACCCAATCTTGATGAAACTTTCAAGTAATGATCAGTACACCAATCCCACTTGGCTCGCCAAATTTCGTTCTTCTAGGTTAAACCGTTCGTTGGCAGTAACCGGTTTCATTTTGAGGTTTCACTCTGTTTTCTCCGATAGGGATACGTGTATTTGGAACTCTAAATCAAACACGGTTTGTGCTAGCTCTTTGAAACTTGACACAATAAAGCAGTTTCAAGTTCTATCTCTATGGTTTGTTTGCTGTTGATGTAGCCCTAAGCAGAGACTGGCGAGAATCACTTTCATGGAAAGGGCCTGCCAAGCTTCCAAAAAACTATGAGTTTCCCGAAATCTCAGCACACACTTTTTCACTCAATCTTGATGAAACTTTCAGGTAATGATCAGTACACCAATCCCACTTGGCTCGCCAAATTTTGTTCTTCTAGGTTAAACCGTTCGTTGGCAGTAACCGGTTTCATTTTGAGGTTTCACTCTGTTTTCTCCTATAGCGATACATGTATTTGGAACTCTAAGTCAAACACAGTTTGTGCTAGCTCTTTGAAACTTGACACAATAAATCAGTTTCAAGTTCTATCTCTATGGTTTGTTTTCTGTTGATGTATCCCTAAGCAGAGACTGTCGAGAATCACTTTCATGGAAAGGGCCTGCCAAGCTTCCAAAAAACTACAAGTTGCCCGAAATCTCAGCACACACTTTTTGACCCAATCTTGATGTAACTTTCAGGTAATGATCAGTACACCAATCCCACTTGGCTCGCCAAATTTCGTTCTTCTAGGTTAAACCGTTCGTTGGCAGTAACCGGTTTCATTTTGAGGTTTCACTCTGTTTTCTCCTATAGGGATACATGTATTTGGAACTCTAAATCAAACACGGTTTGTGCTAGCTCTTTGAAACTTGACACAATAAAGCAGTTTCAAGTTCTATCTTTATGGTTTGTTTGCTGTTGATGTAGTCCTATGCAGAGACTGGCGAGAATCACTTTCATGGAAAGTGCCTGCCAAGCTTCCAAAAAACTACGAGTTGCCTGAAATCTCAGCACACACTTTTTCACCCAATCTTGATGAAACTTTCAGGAAATGATCAGTACACCAATCCCACTTGGCTCGCCAAATTTCGTTCTTCTAGGTTAAATCGTTCGTTGGCAGTAACCGGTTTCATTTTGAGGTTTCACTCTGTTTTCTCCTATAGGGATACATGTATTTGGAACTCTAAATCAAACACGGTTTGTGCTAGCTCTTTGAAACTTGACACAATAAAGCAGTTTCAAGTTCTATCTCTATGGTTTGTTTGCTGTTGATGTAGCCCTAAGCAGAGACTGGCGAGAATCACTTTCATGGAAAGGGCCTGCCAAGCTTCCAAAAAACTATGAGTTTCCCGAAATCTCAGCACACACTTTTTCACTCAATCTTGATGAAACTTTCAGGTAATGATCAGTACACCAATCCCACTTGGCTCGCCAAATTTTGTTCTTCTAGGTTAAACCGTTCGTTGGCAGTAACCGGTTTCATTTTGAGGTTTCACTCTGTTTTCTCCTATAGCGATACATGTATTTGGAACTCTAAGTCAAACACAGTTTGTGCTAGCTCTTTGAAACTTGACACAATAAATCAGTTTCAAGTTCTATCTCTATGGTTTGTTTTCTGTTGATGTATCCCTAAGCAGAGACTGTCGAGAATCACTTTCATGGAAAGGGCCTGCCAAGCTTCCAAAAAACTACAAGTTGCCCGAAATCTCAGCACACACTTTTTCACCCAATCTTGATGTAACTTTCAGGTAATGATCAGTACACCAATCCCACTTGGCTCGCCAAATTTCGTTCTTCTAGGTTAAACCGTTCGTTGGCAGTAACCGGTTTCATTTTGAGGTTTCACTCTGTTTTCTCCTATAGGGATACATGTATTTGGAACTCTAAATCAAACACGGTTTGTGCTAGCTCTTTGAAACTTGACACAATAAAGCAGTTTCAAGTTCTATCTTTATGGTTTGTTTGCTGTTGATGTAGTCCTATGCAGAGACTGGCGAGAATCACTTTCATGGAAAGTGCCTGCCAAGCTTCCAAAAAACTACGAGTTGCCTGAAATCTCAGCACACACTTTTTCACCCAATCCTGATGAAACTTTCAGGAAATGATCAGTACACCAATCCCACTTGGCTCGCCAAATTTCGTTCTTCTAGGTTAAATCGTTCGTTGGCAGTAACCGGTTTCATTTTGAGGTTTCACTCTGTTTTCTCCTATAGGGATACATGTATTTGGAACTCTAAATCAAACACGGTTTGTGCTAGCTCTTTGAAACTTGACACAATAAAGCAGTTTCAAGTTCTATCTCTATGGTTTGTTTGCTGTTGATGTAGCCCTAAGCAGAGAATGGCGAGAATCACTTTCATGGAAAGGGCCTGCCAAGCTTCCAAAAAACTACGAGTTGCCTGTAATCTCAGCACACACTTTTTCACCCAATCTTGATGAAACATCAGGTAATGATCAGTACACCAATCCCACTTGGCTCGCCAAATTTTGTTCTTCTAGGTTAAACTGTTCGTTGGCAGTAACCGGTTTCATTTTGAGGTTTCACTCTGTTTTCTCCTATAGGGATACATGTATTTGGAACTCTAAATCAAACACGGATTGTGACAGCTCTTTGAAACTTGACACAATAAAGCAGTTTCAAGTTCTATCTCTATGGTTTGTTTGCTGTTGATGTAGCCCTAAGCAGAGACTGGCGAGAATCACTTTCATGGAAAGGGCCTGCCAAGCTTCCAAAAAACTACGAGTTGCCTGAAATCTCAGCACACACTTTTTCAACCAATCTTGATGAAACTTTCTGGTAATGATCAGTACACCAATCCCACTTGCCTCGCCAAATTTCGTTCTTCTAGGTTAAACCGTTCATTGGCAGTAACCAGTTTCATTTTGAGGTTTCACTCTGTTATCTTCTATAGGGATACATGTATTTGGAACTCTAAATCAAACACGGTTTGTGCTAGCTCTTTGAAACTTGACACAATAAAGCAGTTTCAAGTTCTATCTCTATGGTTTGTTTGCTGTTGATGTAACCCTACGCAGAGACTTGCGAGAATCACTTTCATGGAAAGGGCCTGCCAAGCTTCCAAAAAACTACGAGTTGCCTGAAATCTCAGCACACACTTTTTCACCCAATCTTGATGAAACTTTCAGGTAATGATCAGTACACCAATCCCACTTGGCTCGCCAAATTTCGTTCTTCTAGGTTAAACCGTTCGTTGGCAGTAACCGGTTTCATTTTGAGGTTTCACTCTGTTTTCTCCTATAGGGATACATGTATTTGGAACTCTAAATCAAACACGGTTTGTGCTAGCTCTTTGAAACTTGACACAATAAAGCAGTTTCAAGTTCTATCTCTATGGTTTGTTTTCTGTTGATGTAGCCCTAAGCAGAGACTGGCGAGAATCACTTTCATGGAAAGGGCCTGCCAAGCTTCCAAAAAACTACGAGTTGCCCGAAATCTCAGCACACACTTTTTCACCCAATCTTGATGTAACTTTCAGGTAATGATCAGTACACCAATCCCATTGGCTCGCCAAATTTCGTTCTTCTAGGTTAAACCGTTCGTTGGCAGTAACCGGTTTCATTTTGAGGTTTCACTCTGTTTTCTCCTATAGGGATACATGTATTTGGAACTCTAAATCAAACACGGTTTGTGCTAGCTCTTTGAAACTTGACACAATAAAGCAGTTTCAAGTTCTATCTTTATGGTTTGTTTGCTGTTGATGTAGCCCTATGCAGAGACTGGCGAGAATCACTTTCATGGAAAGGGCCTGCCAAGCTTCCAAAAAACTACGAGTTGCCTGAAATCTCAGCAAACACTTTTTCACCCAATCTTGATGAAACTTTCAGGTAATGATCAGTACACCAATCTCACTTGGCTCGCCAAATTTCGTTCTTCTAGGTTAAACCGTTCGTTGGCAGTAACCGGTTTCATTTTGAGGTTTCACTCTGTTTTCTCCTATAGGGATACATGTATTTGGAACTCTAAATCAAACACGGTTTGTGCTAGCTCTTTGAAACTTGACACAATTAAGGAGTTTCAAGTTCCATCTCTATGGTTTGTTTGCTGTTGATGTAGCCCTAAGCAGAGACTGGCGAGAATCACTTTCATGGAAAGGGCCTTCCAAGCTTCCGAAAAACTACGAGTTGCCTGAAATCTCAGCAAACACTTTTTCACCCAATCTTGATGAAACTTTCAGGTAATGATCAGTACACCAATCCGACTTGGCTCGCCAAATTTCGTTCTTCTAGGTTAAAAAGTTCGTTGGCAGTAACCGGTTTCATTTTGAGGTTTCACTCTGTTTTCTCCTATAGGGATACATGTATTTGGAACTCTAAATCAAACACGGTTTATGCTAGCTCTTTGAAACTTGACACAATAAAGCAGTTTCAAGTTCTATCTCTATGGTTTGTTTGCTGTTGATGTAGCCCTAAATAGAGACTGGTGAGAATCACTTTCATGGAAAGGGCCTGCCAAGCTTCCAAAAAACTACGAGTTGCCCGAAATCTCAGCACACACTTTTCACCCAATCTTGATGAAACTTTCAGGAAATGATCAGTACACCAATCCCACTTGGCTCGCCAAATTTCGTTCTTCTAGGTTAAACCGTTCGTTGGCAGTAACCGGTTTCATTTTGAGGTTTCACTCTGTTTTCTCCTATAGGGATACATGTATTTGGAACTCTAAATCAAACACGGTTTGTGCTAGCTCTTTGAAACTTGACACAATAAAGCAGTTTCAAGTTCTATCTCTATGGTTTGTTAGCTGTTGATGTAGCCCTAAGCAGAGACTGGCGAGAATCACTTTCATGGAAAGGGCCTGTCAAGCTACCAAAAAACTACGAGTTGCCTGAAATCTCAGCAAACCCTTTTTCACCGAATCTTGATGAAACTTTCAGGTAATGATCAGTACAATAATCCACCTTGGCTCGCCATATTTCGTTCTTCTAGGTTAAAACGTTCGTTGGCAGTAACCGGTTTCATTTTTAGGTTTCACTCTGTTTTCTCCTATAGGGATACATGTATTTGGAACTCTAAATAAAACACGGTTTGAGCTAGCTCTTTGAAACTTGACACAATAAAGCAGTTTCAAGTTCTATTTCTACGGTTTGTTTGCTGTTGATGTAGCCCTAAGCAGAGACTGGCGAGAATCACTTTCATGAAAAGGGCCTGCCAAGCTTCCAAAAAACTACGAGTTGCCTGAAATCTCAGCACACCTTTTTTCACCCAATCTTGATGAAACTTTCAGGTAATGATCAGTACACCAATCCCACTTGGCTCGCCAAATTTCGTTCCTCTAGGTTAAACCGTTCGTTGGCAGTAACCAGTTTCATTTTAAGGTTTCACTCTGTTTTCTCCTATAGGGATACATGTATTTGGAACTCTAAATCAAACACGGTTTGTGCTAGCTCTTTGAAACTTGACACAATAAAGCAGTTTCAAGTTCTATCTCTATGGTTTGTTTGCTGTTGATGTAGGCCTAAGCAGAGACTGGCGAGAATCACTTTCATGGAAAGGGACTGCCAAGCTTCCAAAAAACTACGAGTGGCCCGAAATCTCAGCACACACTTTTTCACCCAATCTTGATGAAACTTTCTGGTAATGATCAGGACACCAGTCCCACTTGGCTCGCCAAATTTCGTTCTTCTAGGTTAAACCGTTCGTTGGCAGTAACCGGTTTCATTTTGAGGTTTCACTCTGTTTTCTCCTATAGGGATACATGTATTTGGAACTCTAAATCAAACACGGTTTGTGCTAGCTCTTTGAAACTTGACACAATAAAGCAGTTTCAAGTTCTATCTCTATGGTTTGTTTGCTGTTGATGTAGCCCTAAGCAGAGACTGGCGAGAATCACTTTCATGGAAAGGGCCTGCCAAGCTTCCAAAAACTACGAGTTGCCCGAAATCTCAGCACACCCTTTTTCACCCAATCTTGATGAAACTTTCAGGTAATGATCAGTACACCAATCCCACTTGGCTCGCCAAATTTCGTTCTTCTAGGTTAAACCGTTCGTTGGCAGTAACCGGTTTCATTTTGAGGTTTCACTCTGTTTTCTCCTATAGGGATACATGTATTTGGAACTCTAAATCAAACACGGTTTGTGCTAGCTCTTTGAAACTTGACACAATAAAGCAGTTTCAAGTTCTATCCCTATGGTTTGTTTGCTGTTGATGTAGCCTTAAGCAGAGACTGGCGAGAATCACTTTCATGGAAAGGGCCTGCCAAGCTTCCAAAAAACTACGAGTTGCCTGAAATCTCAGCACACCCTTTTTCACCCAATCTTGATGAAACTTTCAGGTAATGATCAGTACACCAATCCCACTTGGCTCGCCAAATTTCGTTCTTCTAGGTTAAACCGTTCGTTGGAAGTAACCGGTTTCATTTTGAGGTTTCACTCTGTTTTCTCCTATAGGGATACATGTATTTGGAACTCTAAATCAAACACGGTTTGTGCTAGCTCTTTGAACCTTGACACAATAAAGCAGTTTCAAGTTCTATCTTTATGGTTTGTTTGCTGTTGATGTAGCCCTAAGCAGAGACTGGCGAGAATCACTTTCATGGAAAGGGTCTGCCAAGCTTCCAAAAAACTACAAGTTGCCCGAAATCTCAGCACAAACTTTTTCACCCAATCTTGATGAAACTTTCAGGTAATGATCAGTACACCAATCCCACTTGGCTCGCCAACTTTCGTTCTTCTAGGTTAAACCGTTCGTTGGCAGTAACCGGTTTCATTTTGAGGTTTCACTCTGTTTTCTCCTATAGGGATACATGTATTTGGAACTCTAAATCAAACACGGTTTGTGCTAGCTCTTTGAAACTTGACACAATAAAGCAGTTTCAAGTTCTATCTCTATGGTTTGTTTGCTGTTGATGTAGCCCTAAGCAGAGACTGGCGAGAATCACTTTCATGGAAAGGGCCTGCCAAGCTTCCAAAAACTATGAGTTGCCGAAATCTCAGCACACCCTTTTTCACCCAATCTTGATGAAACTTTCAGGTAATGATCAGTACACCAATCCCACTTGGCTCGCCAAATTTCGTTCTTCTAGGTTAAACCGTTCGTTGGCAGTAACCGGTTTCATTTTGAGGTTTCACTCTGTTTTCTCCTATAGGGATACATGTATTTGGAACTCTAAATCAAACACGGTTTGTGCTAGCTCTTTGAAACCTGACACAATAAAGCAGTTTCAAGTTCTATCTCTATGGTTTGTTTGCTGTTGATGTAGCCCTAAGCAGAGACTGGCGAGAATCACTTTCATGGAAAGGGCCTGCCAAGCTTCCAAAAAACTACGAGTTGCCTGAAATCTCAGCACACCCTTTTTCACCCAATCTTGATGAAACTTTCAGGTAATGATCAGTACACCAATCCAACTTGGCTCGCCAAATTTCGTTCTTCTAGGTTAAACCGTTCGTTGGCAGTAACCGGTTTCATTTTGAGGTTTCACTCTGTTTTCTCCTATAGGGATACATGTATTTGGAACTCTAAATCAAACACGGTTTGTGCTAGCTCTTTGAAACTTGACACAATAAAGCAGTTTCAAGTTCTCTCTCTATGGTTTGTTTGCTGTTGATGTAGCCCTAAGCAGAGATTGGCGAGAATCACTTTCATGGAAAGGGCCTGCCAAGCTTCCAAAAACTACGAGTTGCCTGAAATCTCAGCACACACTTTTTCACCCAATCTTGATGAAACTTTCAGGTAATGATCAGTACACGAATCCCACTTGGCTCGCCAAATTTCGTTCTTCTAGGTTCAACCGTTCGTTGGCAGTAACCGGTTTCATTTTGAGGTTTCACTCTGTTTTCTCCTATAGGGATACATGTATTTGGAACTCTAAATCAAACACGGTTTGTGCTAGCTCTTTGAAACTTGACACAATAAAGCAGTTTCAAGTTCTATCTCTATGGTTTGTTTGCTGTTGATGTAGCCCTAAGCAGTGACTGGCGAGAATCACTTTCATGGAAAGGGCCTGCCAAGCTTCCAAAAAACTACGAGTTGCCTGAAATCTCAGCACACACTTTTTCACCCAATCTTGATGAAACTTTCAGGTAATGATCAGTACACCAATCCCACTTGGCTCGCCAAATTTCGTTCTTCTAGGTTAAACCGTTCGTTGGCAGTAACCGGTTTCATTTTGAGGTTTCACTCTGTTTTCTCCTATAGGGATACATGTATTTGGAACTCTAAATCCAACACGGTTTGTGCTAGCTCTTTGAAACTTGACACAATAAAGCAGTTTCAAGTTCTATCTCTATGGTTTGTTTGCTGTTAATGTAGCCCTAAGCAGAGACTGGCGAGAATCACTTTCATGGAAAGGGCCTGCCAAGCTTCCAAAAAACTACGAGTTGCTTGGAATCTCAGCACACCCTTTTTCACCCAATCTTGATGAAACTTTCAGGTAATGATCAGTACACCAATCCCACTTGGCTCGCCAAATTTCGTTCTTCTAGGTTAAACAGTTCGTTGGCAGTAACCGGTTTCATTTTGAGGTTTCACTCTGTTTTCTCCTATAGGGATACATGTATTTGGAACTCTAAATCAAACACGGTTTGTGCTAGCTCTTTGAAACTTGACACAATAAAGCAGTTTCAAGTTCTATCTTTATGGTTTCTTTGCTGTTGATGTAGCCCTAAGCAGAGACTGGCGAGAATCACTTTCATGGAAAGGGCCTGCCAAGCTTCCAAAAAACTACGAGTTGCCTGAAATCTCAGCACACACTTTTTCACCCAATCTTGATGAAACTTTCAGGTAATGATTAGTACATCAATCCCACTTGGCTCGCCAAATTTCGTTCTTCTAGGTTAAACCGTTCGTTGACAGTAACCGGTTTCATTTTGAGGTTTCACACTGTTTTCTCCTATAGGGATACATGTATTTGGAACTCTAAATCAAACACGGTTTGTGCTAGCTCTTTGAAACTTGACACAATAAAGCAGTTTTAAGTTCTATTTCTATGGTTTGCTTGCTGTTGATGTAGCCCTAAGCAGAGACTGGCGAGAATCACTTTCATGGAAAGGGCCTGCCAAGCTTCCAAAAAACTACGAGTTGCCCGAAATCTCAGCACAAACTTTTTCACCCAATCTTGATGAAACTTTCAGGTAATGATCAGTACACCAATCCCACTTGGCTCGCCAAATTTCGTTCTTCTAGGTTAAACCGTTCGTTGGCAGTAACCGGTTTCATTTTGAGGTTTCACTCTGTTTTCTCCTATAGGGATACATGTATTTGGAACTCTAAATCAAACACGGTTTGTGCTAGCTCTTTGAACCTTGACACAATAAAGCAGTTTCAAGTTCTATCTTTATGGTTTGTTTGCTGTTGATGTAGCCCTAAGCAGAGACTGGCGAGAATCACTTTCATGGAAAGGGCCTGCCAAGCTTCCAAAAAACTACGAGTTGCCCGAAATCTCAGCACAAACTTTTTCACCCAATCTTGATGAAACTTTCAGGTAATGATCAGTACACCAATCCCACTTGGCTCGCCAAATTTCGTTCTTCTAGGTTAAACCGTTCGTTGGCAGTAACCGGTTTCATTTTGAGGTTTCACTCTGTTTTCTCCTATAGGGATACATGTATTTGGAACTCTAAATCAAACACGGTTTGTGCTAGCTCTTTGAAACTTGACATAATAAAGCAGTTTCAAGTTCTATCTCTATGGTTTGTTTGCTGTTGATGTAGCCCTAAGCAGAGACTGGCGAGAATCACTTTCATGGAAAGGGCCTGCCAAGCTTCCAAAAACTATGAGTTGCCGAAATCTCAGCACACCCTTTTTCACCCAATCTTGATGAAACTTTCAGGTAATGATCAGTACACCAATCCCACTTGGCTCGCCAAATTTCGTTCTTCTAGGTTAAACCGTTCGTTGGCAGTAACCGGTTTCATTTTGAGGTTTCACTCTGTTTTCTCCTATAGGGATACATGTATTTGGAACTCTAAATCAAACACGGTTTGTGCTAGCTCTTTGAAACTTGACACAATAAAGCAGTTTCAAGTTCTATCTCTATGGTTTGTTTGCTGTTGATGTAGCCCTAAGCAGAGACTGGCGAGAATCACTTTCATGGAAAGGGCCTGCCAAGCTTCCAAAAAACTACGAGTTGCCTGAAATCTCAGCACACCCTTTTTCACCCAATCTTGATGAAACTTTCAGGTAATGATCAGTACACCAATCCAACTTGGCTCGCCAAATTTCGTTCTTCTAGGTTAAACCGTTCGTTGGCAGTAACCGGTTTCATTTTGAGGTTTCACTCTGTTTTCTCCTATAGGGATACATGTATTTGGAACTCTAAATCAAACACGGTTTGTGCTAGCTCTTTGAAACTTGACACAATAAAGCAGTTTCAAGTTCTCTCTCTATGGTTTGTTTGCTGTTGATGTAGCCCTAAGCAGAGATTGGCGAGAATCACTTTCATGGAAAGGGCCTGCCAAGCTTCCAAAAACTACGAGTTGCCTGAAATCTCAGCACACACTTTTTCACCCAATCTTGATGAAACTTTCAGGTAATGATCAGTACACGAATCCCACTTGGCTCGCCAAATTTCGTTCTTCTAGGTTAAACCGTTCGTTGGCAGTAACCGGTTTCATTTTGAGGTTTCACTCTGTTTTCTCCTATAGGGATACATGTATTTGGAACTCTAAATCAAACACGGTTTGTGCTAGCTCTTTGAAACTTGACACAATAAAGCAGTTTCAAGTTCTATCTCTATGGTTTGTTTGCTGTTGATGTAGCCCTAAGCAGTGACTGGCGAGAATCACTTTCATGGAAAGGGCCTGCCAAGCTTCCAAAAAACTACGAGTTGCCTGAAATCTGAGCACACCCTTTTTCACCCAATCTTGATGAAACTTTCAGGTAATGATCAGTACACAAATCCCACTTGGCTCGCCAAATTTCGTTCTTCTAGGTTAAACCGTTCGTTGGCAGTAACCGGTTTCATTTTGAGGTTTCACTCTGTTTTCTCCTATAGGGATACATGTATTTGGAACTTTAAATCAAACACGGTTTGTGCTAGCTCTTTGAAACTTGACACAATAAAGCAGTTTCAAGTTCTATCTCTATGGTTTGTTTGCTGTTGATGTAGCATTAAGGAGAGACTGGCGAGAATCACTTTCATGGAAAGAGCCTGCAAAGCTTCCAAAAAACCACGAGTTGCCTGAAATCTCAGCACACACTTTTTCACCCAATCTTGATGAAACTTTCAGGTAATGATCAGTACACCAATCCCACTTGGCTCGCCAAATTTCGTTCTTCTAGGTTAAACCGTTCGTTGGCAGTAACCGGTTTCATTTTGAGGTTTCACTCTGTTTTCTCCTATAGGGATACATGTATTTGGAACTCTAAATCCAACACGGTTTGTGCTAGCTCTTTGAAACTTGACACAATAAAGCAGTTTCAAGTTCTATCTCTATGGTTTGTTTGCTGTTAATGTAGCCCTAAGCAGAGACTGGCGAGAATCACTTTCATGGAAAGGGCCTGCCAAGCTTCCAAAAAACTACGAGTTGCTTGGAATCTCAGCACACCCTTTTTCACCCAATCTTGATGAAACTTTCAGGTAATGATCAGTACACCAATCCCACTTGGCTCGCCAAATTTCGTTCTTCTAGGTTAAACAGTTCGTTGGCAGTAACCGGTTTCATTTTGAGGTTTCACTCTGTTTTCTCCTATAGGGATACATGTATTTGGAACTCTAAATCAAACACGGTTTGTGCTAGCTCTTTGAAACTTGACACAATAAAGCAGTTTCAAGTTCTATCTTTATGGTTTCTTTGCTGTTGATGTAGCCCTAAGCAGAGACTGGCGAGAATCACTTTCATGGAAAGGGCCTGCCAAGCTTCCAAAAAACTACGAGTTGCCTGAAATCTCAGCACACACTTTTTCACCCAATCTTGATGAAACTTTCAGGTAATGATTAGTACATCAATCCCACTTGGCTCGCCAAATTTCGTTCTTCTAGGTTAAACCGTTCGTTGACAGTAACCGGTTTCATTTTGAGGTTTCACTCTGTTTTCTCCTATAGGGATACATGTATTTGGAACTCTAAATCAAACACGGTTTGTGCTAGCTCTTTGAAACTTGACACAATAAAGCAGTTTCAAGTTCTATTTCTATGGTTTGCTTGCTGTTGATGTAGCCCTAAGCAGAGACTGGCGAGAATCACTTTCATGGAAAGGGCCTGCCAAGCTTCCAAAAAACTACGAGTTGCCCGAAATCTCAGCACAAACTTTTTCACCCAATCTTGATGAAACTTTCAGGTAATGATCAGTACACCAATCCCACTTGGCTCGCCAAATTTCGTTCTTCTAGGTTAAACCGTTCGTTGGCAGTAACCGGTTTCATTTTGAGGTTTCACTCTGTTTTCTCCTATAGGGATACATGTATTTGGAACTCTAAATCACACACGGTTTGTGCTAGCTCTTTGAAACTTGACACAATAAAGCAGTTTCAAGTTCTATCTCTATGGTTTGTTTGCTGTTGATGTAGCCCTAAGCAGTGACTGGCGAGAATCACTTTCATGGAAAGGGCCTGCCAAGCTTCCAAAAAACTACGAGTTGCCTGAAATCTGAGCACACCCTTTTTCACCCAATCTTGATGAAACTTTCAGGTAATGATCAGTACACAAATCCCACTTGGCTCGCCAAATTTCGTTCTTCTAGGTTAAACCGTTCGTTGGCAGTAACCGGTTTCATTTTGAGGTTTCACTCTGTTTTCTCCTATAGGGATACATGTATTTGGAACTTTAAATCAAACACGGTTTGTGCTAGCTCTTTGAAACTTGACACAATAAAGCAGTTTCAAGTTCTATCTCTATGGTTTGTTTGCTGTTGATGTAGCATTAAGGAGAGACTGGCGAGAATCACTTTCATGGAAAGAGCCTGCAAAGCTTCCAAAAAACCACGAGTTGCCTGAAATCTCAGCACACACTTTTTCACCCAATCTTGATGAAACTTTCAGGTAATGATCAGTACACCAATCCCACTTGGCTCGCCAAATTTCGTTCTTCTAGGTTAAACCGTTCGTTGGCAGTAACCGGTTTCATTTTGAGGTTTCACTCTGTTTTCTCCTATAGGGATACATGTATTTGGAACTCTAAATCCAACACGGTTTGTGCTAGCTCTTTGAAACTTGACACAATAAAGCAGTTTCAAGTTCTATCTCTATGGTTTGTTTGCTGTTAATGTAGCCCTAAGCAGAGACTGGCGAGAATCACTTTCATGGAAAGGGCCTGCCAAGCTTCCAAAAAACTACGAGTTGCTTGGAATCTCAGCACACCCTTTTTCACCCAATCTTGATGAAACTTTCAGGTAATGATCAGTACACCAATCCCACTTGGCTCGCCAAATTTCGTTCTTCTAGGTTAAACAGTTCGTTGGCAGTAACCGGTTTCATTTTGAGGTTTCACTCTGTTTTCTCCTATAGGGATACATGTATTTGGAACTCTAAATCAAACACGGTTTGTGCTAGCTCTTTGAAACTTGACACAATAAAGCAGTTTCAAGTTCTATCTTTATGGTTTCTTTGCTGTTGATGTAGCCCTAAGCAGAGACTGGCGAGAATCACTTTCATGGAAAGGGCCTGCCAAGCTTCCAAAAAACTACGAGTTGCCTGAAATCTCAGCACACACTTTTTCACCCAATCTTGATGAAACTTTCAAGTAATGATTAGTACATCAATCCCACTTGGCTCGCCAAATTTCGTTCTTCTAGGTTAAACCGTTCGTTGACAGTAACCGGTTTCATTTTGAGGTTTCACTCTGTTTTCTCCTATAGGGATACATGTATTTGGAACTCTAAATCAAACACGGTTTGTGCTAGCTCTTTGAAACTTGACACAATAAAGCAGTTTCAAGTTCTATTTCTATGGTTTGCTTGCTGTTGATGTAGCCCTAAGCAGAGACTGGCGAGAATCACTTTCATGGAAAGGGCCTGCCAAGCTTCCAAAAAACTACGAGTTGCCCGAAATCTCAGCACAAACTTTTTCACCCAATCTTGATGAAACTTTCAGGTAATGATCAGTACACCAATCCCACTTGGCTCGCCAAATTTCGTTCTTCTAGGTTAAACCGTTCGTTGGCAGTAACCGGTTTCATTTTGAGGTTTCACTCTGTTTTCTCCTATAGGGATACATGTATTTGGAACTCTAAATCACACACGGTTTGTGCTAGCTCTTTGAAACTTGACACAATAAAGCAGTTTCAAGTTCTATCTCTATGGTTTGTTTGCTGTTGATGTAGCCCTAAGCAGAGACTGGCGAGAATCACTTTCATGGAAAGGGCCTGCCAAGCTTCCAAAAACTATGAGTTGCCGAAATCTCAGCACACCCTTTTTCACCCAATCTTGATGAAACTTTCAGGTAATGATCAGTACATGAATCCCACTTGGCTTGCCAAATTTCGTTCTTCTAGGTTAAACCGTTCGTTGGCAGTAACCGGTTTCATTTTGAGGTTTCACTCTGTTTTCTCCTATAGGGATACATGTATTTGGAACTCTAAATCAAACACGGTTTGTGCTAGCTCTTTGAAACTTGACACAATAAAGCAGTTTCAAGTTCTATCTCTATGGTTTGTTTGCTGTTGATGTAGCCCTAAGCAGAGACTGGCGAGAATCACTTTCATGGAAAGGGCCTGCCAAGCTTCCAAAAAACTACGAGTTGCCTGAAATCTCAGCACACCCTTTTTCACCCAATCTTGATGAAACTTTCAGGTAATGATCAGTACACCAATCCAACTTGGCTCGCCAAATTTCGTTCTTCTAGGTTAAACCGTTCGTTGGCAGTAACCGGTTTCATTTTGAGGTTTCACTCTGTTTTCTCCTATAGGGATACATGTATTTGGAACTCTAAATCAAACACGGTTTGTGCTAGCTCTTTGAAACTTGACACAATAAAGCAGTTTCAAGTTCTCTCTCTATGGTTTGTTTGCTGTTGATGTAGCCCTAAGCAGAGACTGGCGAGAATCACTTTCATGGAAAGGGCCTGCCAAGCTTCCAAAAAACTACGAGTTGCCTGAAATCTCAGCACACACTTTTTCACCCAATCTTGATGAAACTTTCAGGTAATGATCAGTACACGAATCCCACTTGGCTCGCCAAATTTCGTTCTTCTAGGTTAAACCGTTCGTTGGCAGTAACCGGTTTCATTTTGAGGTTTCACTCTGTTTTCTCCTATAGGGATACATGTATTTGGAACTCTAAATCAAACACGGTTTGTGCTAGCTCTTTGAAACTTGACACAATAAAGCAGTTTCAAGTTCTATCTCTATGGTTTGTTTGCTGTTGATGTAGCCCTAAGCAGTGACTGGCGAGAATCACTTTCATGGAAAGGGCCTGCCAAGCTTCCAAAAAACTACGAGTTGCCTGAAATCTGAGCACACCCTTTTTCACCCAATCTTGATGAAACTTTCAGGTAATGATCAGTACACCAATCCCACTTGGCTCGCCAAATTTCGTTCTTCTAGGTTAAACCGTTCGTTGGCAGTAACCGGTTTCATTTTGAGGTTTCACTCTGTTTTCTCCTATAGGGATACATGTATTTGGAACTTTAAATCAAACACGGTTGGTGCTAGCTCTTTGAAACTTGACACAATAAAGCAGTTTCAAGTTCTATCTCTATGGTTTGTTTGCTGTTGATGTAGCATTAAGGAGAGACTGGCGAGAATCACTTTCATGGAAAGAGCCTGCAAAGCTTCCAAAAAACCACGAGTTGCCTGAAATCTCAGCACACACTTTTTCACCCAATCTTGATGAAACTTTCAGGTAATGATCAGTACACCAATCCCACTTGGCTCGCCAAATTTCGTTCTTCTAGGTTAAACCATTCGTTGGCAGTAACCGGTTTCATTTTGAGGTTTCACTCTGTTTTCTCCTATAGGGATACATGTATTTGGAACTCTAAATCAAACACGGTTTGTGCTAGCTCTTTGAAACTTGACACAATAAAGCAGTTTCAAGTTCTATCTCTATGGTTTGTTTGCTGTTGATGTAGCCCTAAGCAGAGACTGGCGAGAATCACTTTCATGGAAAGGGCCTGCCAAGCTTCCAAAAAACTACGAGTTGCCTGAAATCTCAGCACACCCTTTTTCACCCAATCTTGATGAAACTTTCAGGTAATGATCAGTACACCAATCCAACTTGGCTCGCCAAATTTCGTTCTTCTAGGTTAAACCGTTCGTTGGCAGTAACCGGTTTCATTTTGAGGTTTCACTCTGTTTTCTCCTATAGGGATACATGTATTTGGAACTCTAAATCAAACACGGTTTGTGCTAGCTCTTTGAAACTTGACACAATAAAGCAGTTTCAAGTTCTCTCTCTATGGTTTGTTTGCTGTTGATGTAGCCCTAAGCAGAGACTGGCGAGAATCACTTTCATGGAAAGGGCCTGCCAAGCTTCTAAAAAACTACGAGTTGCCTGAAATCTCAGCACACACTTTTTCACCCAATCTTGATGAAACTTTCAGGTAATGATCAGTACACGAATCCCACTTGGCTCGCCAAATTTCGTTCTTCTAGGTTAAACCGTTCGTTGGCAGTAACCGGTTTCATTTTGAGGTTTCACTCTGTTTTCTCCTATAGGGATACATGTATTTGGAACTCTAAATCAAACACGGTTTGTGCTAGCTCTTTGAAACTTGACACAATAAAGCAGTTTCAAGTTCTATCTCTATGGTTTGTTTGCTGTTGATGTAGCCCTAAGCAGTGACTGGCGAGAATCACTTTCATGGAAAGGGCCTGCCAAGCTTCCAAAAAACTACGAGTTGCCTGAAATCTGAGCACACCCTTTTTCACCCAATCTTGATGAAACTTTCAGGTAATGATCAGTACACCAATCCCACTTGGCTCGCCAAATTTCGTTCTTCTAGCTTAAACCGGTCGTTGGCAGTAACCGGTTTCATTTTGAGGTTTCACTCTGTTTTCTCCTATAGGGATACATGTATTTGGAACTCTAAATCAAACACGGTTTGTGCTAGCTCTTTGAAACTTGACACAATAAAGCAGTTTCAAGTTCTCTCTCTATGGTTTGTTTGCTGTTGATGTAGCCCTAAGCAGAGACTGGCGAGAATCACTTTCATGGAAAGGGCCTGCCAAGCTTCCAAAAAACTACGAGTTGCCTGAAATCTCAGCACACACTTTTTCACCCAATCTTGATGAAACTTTCAGGTAATGATCAGTACACGAATCCCACTTGGCTCGCCAAATTTCGTTCTTCTAGGTTAAACCGTTCGTTGGCAGTAACCGGTTTCATTTTGAGGTTTCACTCTGTTTTCTCCTATAGGGATACATGTATTTGGAACTCTAAATCAAACACGGTTTGTGCTAGCTCTTTGAAACTTGACACAATAAAGCAGTTTCAAGTTCTATCTCTATGGTTTGTTTGCTGTTGATGTAGCCCTAAGCAGTGACTGGCGAGAATCACTTTCATGGAAAGGGCCTGCCAAGCTTCCAAAAAACTACGAGTTGCCTGAAATCTGAGCACACCCTTTTTCACCCAATCTTGATGAAACTTTCAGGTAATGATCAGTACACCAATCCCACTTGGCTCGCCAAATTTCGTTCTTCTAGGTTAAACCGTTCGTTGGCAGTAACCGGTTTCATTTTGAGGTTTCACTCTGTTTTCTCCTATAGGGATACATGTATTTGGAACTTTAAATCAAACACGGTGGGTGCTAGCTCTTTGAAACTTGACACAATAAAGCAGTTTCAAGTTCTATCTCTATGGTTTGTTTGCTGTTGATGTAGCATTAAGGAGAGACTGGCGAGAATCACTTTCATGGAAAGAGCCTGCAAAGCTTCCAAAAAAACACGAGTTGCCTGAAATCTCAGCACACACTTTTTCACCCAATCTTGATGAAACTTTCAGGTAATGATCAGTACACCAATCCCACTTGGCTCGCCAAATTTCGTTCTTCTAGGTTAAACCGTTCGTTGGCAGTAACCGGTTTCATTTTGAGGTTTCACTCTGTTTTCTCCTATAGGGATACATGTATTTGGAACTCTAAATCAAACACGGTTTGTGCTAGCTCTTTGAAACTTGACACAATAAAGCAGTTTCAAGTTCTATCTCTATGGTTTGTTTGCTGTTGATGTAGCCCTAAGCAGAGACTGGCGAGAATCACTTTCATGGAAAGGGCCTGCCAAGCTTCCAAAAAACTACGAGTTGCCTGAAATCTCAGCACACCCTTTTTCACCCAATCTTGATGAAACTTTCAGGTAATGATCAGTACACCAATCCAACTTGGCTCGCCAAATTTCGTTCTTCTAGGTTAAACCGTTCGTTGGCAGTAACCGGTTTCAATTTGAGGTTTCACTCTGTTTTCTCCTATAGGGATACATGTATTTGGAACTCTAAATCAAACACGGTTTGTGCTAGCTCTTTGAAACTTGACACAATAAAGCAGTTTCAAGTTCTCTCTCTATGGTTTGTTTGCTGTTGATGTAGCCCTAAGCAGAGACTGGCGAGAATCACTTTCATGGAAAGGGCCTGCCAAGCTTCCAAAAAACTACGAGTTGCCTGAAATCTCAGCACACACTTTTTCACCCAATCTTGATGAAACTTTCAGGTAATGATCAGTACACGAATCCCACTTGGCTCGCCAAATTTCGTTCTTCTAGGTTAAACCGTTCGTTGGCAGTAACCGGTTTCATTTTGAGGTTTCACTCTGTTTTCTCCTATAGGGATACATGTATTTGGAACTCTAAATCAAACACGGTTTGTGCTAGCTCTTTGAAACTTGACACAATAAAGCAGTTTCAAGTTCTATCTCTATGGTTTGTTTGCTGTTGATGTAGCATTAAGGAGAGACTGGCGAGAATCACTTTCATGGAAAGAGCCTGCAAAGCTTCCAAAAAACCACGAGTTGCCTGAAATCTCAGCACACACTTTTTCACCCAATCTTGATGAAACTTTCAGGTAATGATCAGTACACCAATCCCACTTGGCTCGCCAAATTTCGTTCTTCTAGGTTAAACCGTTCGTTGGCAGTAACCGGTTTCATTTTGAGGTTTCACTCTGTTTTCTCCTATAGGGATACATGTATTTGGAACTCTAAATCAAACACGGTTTGTGCTAGCTCTTTGAAACTTGACACAATAAAGCAGTTTCAAGTTCTATCTCTATGGTTTGTTTGCTGTTAATGTAGCCCTAAGCAGAGACTGGCGAGAATCACTTTCATGGAAAGGGCCTGCCAAGCTTCCAAAAAACTACGAGTTGATTGGAATCTCAGCACACCCTTTTTCACCCAATCTTGATGAAACTTTCAGGTAATGATCAGTACACCAATCCCACTTGGCTCGCCAAATTTCGTTCTTCTAGGTTAAACAGTTCGTTGGCAGTAACCGGTTTCATTTTGAGGTTTCACTCTGTTTTCTCCTATAGGGATACATGTATTTGGAACTCTAAATCAAACACGGTTTGTGCTAGCTCTTTGAAACTTGACACAATAAAGCAGTTTCAAGTTATATCTTTATGGTTTCTTTGCTGTTGATGTAGCCCTAAGCAGAGACTGGCGAGAATCACTTTCATGGAAAGGGCCTGCCAAGCTTCCAAAAAACTACGAGTTGCCTGAAATCTCAGCACACACTTTTTCACCCAATCTTGATGAAACTTTCAGGTAATGATTAGTACATCAATCCCACTTGGCTCGCCAAATTTCGTTCTTCTAGGTTAAACCGTTCGTTGGCAGTAACCGGTTTCATTTTGAGGTTTCACTCTGTTTTCTCCTATAGGGATACATGTATTTGGAACTCTAAATCAAACACGGTTTCTGCTAGCTCTTTGAAACTTGACACAATAAAGCAGTTTCAAGTTCTATTTCTATGGTTTGCTTGCTGTTGATGTAGGCCTAAGCAGAGACTGGCGAGAATCACTTTCATGGAAAGGGCCTGCCAAGCTTCCAAAAAACTACGAGTTGCCTTAAATCTCAGCACACACTTTTTCACCCAATCTTGATGAAACTTACAGGTAATGATCAGTACACCAATCCCACTTGGCTCGCCAAATTTCGTTCTTCTAGGTTAAACCGTTCGTTGGCAGTAACCGGTTTCATTTTGAGGTTTCACTCTGTTTTCTCCTATAGGGATACATGTATTTGGAACTCTAAATCAAACACCGTTTGTGCTAGCTCTTTGAATCTTGACACAATAAAGCAGTTTCAAGTTCTATCTCTACGGTTTGTTTGCTGTTGATGTAGCCCTAAGCAGAGACTGTCGAGAATCACTTTCATGGAAAGGGCCTGCCAAGCTTCCAAAAAACTACGAGTTGCCCGAAATCTCAGCACACACTTTTTAACCCAATCTTGATGAAACTTTCAGGTAATGATCAGTACACCAATCCCACTTGGCTCGCCAAATTTTGTTCTTCTAGGTTAAACCGTTCGTTGGTAGTAACCGGTTTCATTTTGAGGTTTCACTCTGTTTTCTCCTATAGGGATACATGTATTTGGAACTCTAAATCAAACACGGTTTGTGCTAGCTCTTTGAAACTTGACACAATAAAGCAGTTTCAAGTTCTATCTTTATGGTTTCTTTGCTGTTGATGTAGCCCTAAGCAGAGACTGGTGAGAATCACTTTCATGGAAAGGGCCTGCCAAGCTTCCAAAAAACTACGAGTTGCCTGAAATCTCAGCAAACACTTTTTCACCCAATCTTGATGAAACTTTCAGGTAATGATTAGTACATCAATCCCACTTGGCTCGCCAAATTTCGTTCTTCTAGGTTAAACCGTTCGTTGGCAGTAACCGGTTTCATTTTGAGGTTTCACTCTGTTTTCTCCTATAGGGATACATGTATTTGGAACTCTAAATCAAACACGGTTTCTGCTAGCTCTTTGAAACTTGACACAATAAAGCAGTTTCAAGTTCTATTTCTATGGTTTGCTTGCTGTTGATGTAGGCCTAAGCAGAGACTGGCGAGAATCACTTTCATGGAAAGGGCCTGCCAAGCTTCCAAAAAACTACGAGTTGCCTTAAATCTCAGCACACACTTTTTCACCCAATCTTGATGAAACTTTCAGGTAATGATCAGTACACCAATCCCACTTGGCTCGCCAAATTTCGTTCTTCTAGGTTAAACCGTTCGTTGGCAGTAACCGGTTTCATTTTGAGGTTTCACTCTGTTTTCTCCTATAGGGATACATGTATTTGGAACTCTAAATCAAACACCGTTTGTGCTAGCTCTTTGAATCTTGACACAATAAAGCAGTTTCAAGTTCTATCTCTACGGTTTGTTTGCTGTTGATGTAGCCCTAAGCAGAGACTGTCGAGAATCACTTTCATGGAAAGGGCCTGCCAAGCTTCCAAAAAACTACGAGTTGCCCGAAATCTCAGCACACACTTTTTAACCCAATCTTGATGAAACTTTCAGGTAATGATCAGTACACCAATCCCACTTGGCTCGCCAAATTTTGTTCTTCTAGGTTAAACCGTTCGTTGGTAGTAACCGGTTTCATTTTGAGGTTTCACTCTGTTTTCTCCTATAGGGATACATGTATTTGGAACTCTAAATCAAACACGGTTTGTGCTAGCTCTTTGAAACTTGACACAATAAAGCAGTTTCAAGTTCTATCTCTATGGTCTGTTTGCTGTTGATGTAGCCCTAAGCAAAGACTGGCGAGAATCACTTTCATAGATAGGGCCTGCCAAGATTCCAAAAAACTACGAGTTGCCTGAAATCTCAGCACACACTTTTCACCCAATCTTGATGAAACTTTCAGGTAATGATCAGTACACCAATCCCACTTGGCTCGCCAAATTTCGTTCTTCTAGGTTAAACCGTTCGTTGGCAGTAACCGGTTTCATTTTGAGGTTTCACTCTGTTTTCTCCTATAGGGATACATGTATTTGGAACTCTAAATCAAACACGGTTTGTGCTAGCTCTTTGAAACTTGACACAATAAAGCAGTTTCAAGTTCTATCTTTATGTTTTGTTTGCTGTTGATGTAGCCCTAAGTAGAGACTGGCGAGAATCACTTTCATGGAAAGGGCCTGCCAAGCTTCCAAAAAACTACGAGTTGCCAGAAATCTCAGCAAACCCTTTTTCACCCAATCTTGATGAAACTTTCAGGTAATGATCAGTACACCAATCCCACTTGGCTCGCCAAATTTCGTTCTTCTAGGTTAAACTATCGTTTGCAGTAACCGGTTTCATTTTGAGGTTTCACTCTGTTTTCTCCTCTAGGGATTCATGTATTTGGAACTCTTAATCAAACACGGTTTGTGCTAGCTCTTTGAAACTTGACACAATAAAGCAGTTTCAAGTTCTATCTTTGTGGTTTGTTTGCTGTTGATGTAGCCCTAAGCAGAGACTGGCGAGAATCACTTTCATGGAAAGGGCCTGAAAAGCTTCCAAAAAAACTACGAGTTGCCCGAAATCACAGCACACACTTTTTCACCCAATCTTGATGAAACTTTCAGGTAATGATCAGTACACCAATCCCACTTGGCTCGCCAAATTTCGTTCTTCTAGGTTAAACCGTTCGTTGGCAGTAACCGGTTTCATTTTTACGTTTCACTCTGTTTCCTCCTATAGGGATACATGTATTTGGAACTCTAAATCAAACACGGTTTGTGCTAGCTGTTTGAAACTTGACACAATAAAGCAATTTCAAGTTCTAGCTCTATGGTTTGTTTGCTGTTGATGTATCCCTAATCAGAGATTGGCGAGAATCACTTTCATGGAAAGGGCCTGCCAAGCTTGAAAAAACTACGAGTTGCCTGAAATCTCAGCACACCTTTTTTCACCCAATCTTGATGAAACTTTCAGGTAATGATCAGTACACCAATCCCACTTGGCTCACCAAATTTCGTTCTTCTAGGTTAAACCGTTCGTTGGCAGTAACCGGTTTCATTTTGAGGTTTCACTCTGTTTTCTCCTATAGGGATACATGTATTTGGAACTCTAAATCAAACACGGTTTGTGCTAGCTCTTTGAAACTTGACACAATAAAGCAGTTTCAAGTTCTATCTCTATGGTCTGTTTGCTGTTGATGTAGCCCTAAGCAAAGACTGGCGAGAATCACTTTCATAGATAGGGCCTGCCAAGATTCCAAAAAACTACGAGTTGCCTGAAATCTCAGCACACACTTTTCACCCAATCTTGATGAAACTTTCAGGTAATGATCAGTACACCAATCCCACTTGGCTCGCCAAATTTCGTTCTTCTAGGTTAAACCGTTCGTTGGCAGTAACCGGTTTCATTTTGAGGTTTCACTCTGTTTTCTCCTATAGGGATACATGTATTTGGAACTCTAAATCAAACACGGTTTGTGCTAGCTCTTTGAAACTTGACACAATAAAGCAGTTTCAAGTTCTATCTTTATGTTTTGTTTGCTGTTGATGTAGCCCTAAGTAGAGACTGGCGAGAATCACTTTCATGGAAAGGGCCTGCCAAGCTTCCAAAAAACTACGAGTTGCCAGAAATCTCAGCACACCCTTTTTCACCCAATCTTGATGAAACTTTCAGGTAATGATCAGTACACCAATCCCACTTGGCTCGCCAAATTTCGTTCTTCTAGGTTAAACTATCGTTGGCAGTAACCGGTTTCATTTTGAGGTTTCACTCTGTTTTCTCCTCTAGGGATTCATGTATTTGGAACTCTTAATCAAACACGGTTTGTGCTAGCTCTTTGAAACTTGACACAATAAAGCAGTTTCAAGTTCTATCTTTGTGGTTTGTTTGCTGTTGATGTAGCCCTAAGCAGAGACTGGCGAGAATCACTTTCATGGAAAGGGCCTGAAAAGCTTCCAAAAAACTACGAGTTGCCCGAAATCACAGCACACACTTTTTCACCCAATCTTGATGAAACTTTCAGGTAATGATCAGTACACCAATCCCACTTGGCTCGCCAAATTTCGTTCTTCTAGGTTAAACCGTTCGTTGGCAGTAACCGGTTTCATTTTTACGTTTCACTCTGTTTCCTCCTATAGGGATACATGTATTTGGAACTCTAAATCAAACACGGTTTGTGCTAGCTGTTTGAAACTTGACACAATAAAGCAATTTCAAGTTCTATCTCTATGGTTTGTTTGCTGTTGATGTATCCCTAATCAGAGATTGGCGAGAATCACTTTCATGGAAAGGGCCTGCCAAGCTTGAAAAAACTACGAGTTGCCTGAAATCTCAGCACACCTTTTTTCACCCAATCTTGATGAAACTTTCAGGTAATGATCAGTACACCAATCCCACTTGGCTCACCAAATTTCGTTCTTCTAGGTTAAACCGTTCGTTGGCAGTAACCGGTTTCATTTTGAGGTTTCACTCTGTTTTCTCCTATAGGGATACATGTATTTGGAACTCTAAATCAAACACGGTTTGTGCTAGCTCTTTGAAACTTGACACAATAAAGCAGTTTCAAGTTCTATCACTATGGTTTGTTTGCTGTTGATGTAGCCCTAAGAAGATACTGGCGAGAACCACTTTCATGGAAAGGGCCTGCCAAGCTTCCAAAAAACTACGAGTTGCTTGAAATCTCAGCACACACTTTTTCACCCAATCTTGATGAAACTTTCAGGTAATGATCAGTACACCAATCCCACTTGGCTCGCCAAATTTCGTTCTTCTAGGTTAAACCGTTCGTTGGCAGTAACCGGTTTCATTTTGAGGTTTCACTCTGTTTTCTCCTATAGGGATACATGTATTTGGAACTCTAAATCAAACAGGGTTTGTGCTAGCTCTTTGGAACTTGACACAATAAAGCAGTTTCAAGTTCTATCTCTATGGTTTGTTTGCTGTTGATGTAGCCCTAAGCAGAGACTGGCGAGAATCACTTTCTTGGAAAGGGCCTGCCAAGCTTCCAAAAAACTACGAGTTGCCTGAAATCTCAGCACACCCTTTTTCACCCAATCTTGATGAAACTTTCAGGTAATGATCAGTACACCAATCCCACTTGGCTCGCCAAATTTCGTTCTTCTAGGTTAAACCGTTCGTTGGCAGTAACCGGTTTCATTTTGAGGTTTCACTCTGTTTTCTCCTATAGGGATACATGTATTTGGAACTCTAAATCAAACACGGTTTGTGCTAGCTCTTTGAAACTTGACACAATAAAGCAGTTTCAAGTTCTATCTCTATGGTTTGTTTGCTGTTGATGTAGCCCTAAGAAGAGACTTTCGAGAACCACTTTCATGGAAAGGGCCTGCCAAGCTTCCAAAAAACTACGAGTTGCTTGAAATCTCAGCACACACTTTTTCACCCAATCTTGATGAAACTTTCAGGTAATGATCAGTACACCAATCCCACTTGGCTCGCCAAATTTCGTTCTTCTAGGTTAAACCGTTCGTAGGCAGTAACCGGTTTCATTTTGAGGTTTCACTCTGTTTTCTCCTATAGGGATACATGTATTTGGAACTCTAAATCAAACACGGTTTGTGCTAGCTCTTTGAAACTTGACACAATAAAGCAGTTTCAAGTTCTATCTCTATGGTTTGTTTGCTGTTGATGTAGCCCTAAGCAGAGACTGGCGAGAATCACTTACAAGGAAAGGGCCTGCCAAGCTTCCAAAAAACTACGAGTTGCCCGAAATCTCAGCACACCCTTTTTCACCCAATCTTGATGAAACTTTCAGGTAATGATCAGTACACCAATCTCACTTGGCTCGCCAAATTTCGTTCTTCTAGGTTAAACCGTTCGTTGGCAGTAACCGGTTTCATTTTGAGGTTTCACTCTGTTTTCTCCTATAGGGATACATGTATTTGGAACTCTAAATCAAACAGGGTTTGTGCTAGCTCTTTGGAACTTGACACAATAAAGCAGTTTCAAGTTCTATCTCTATGGTTTGTTTGCTGTTGATGTAGCCCTAAGCAGAGACTGGCGAGAATCACTTTCTTGGAAAGGGCCTGCCAAGCTTCCAAAAAACTACGAGTTGCCTGAAATCTCAGCACACCCTTTTTCACCCAATCTTGATGAAACTTTCAGGTAATGATCAGTACACCAATCCCACTTGGCTCGCCAAATTTCGTTCTTCTAGGTTAAACCGTTCGTTGGCAGTAACCGGTTTCATTTTGAGGTTTCACTCTGTTTTCTCCTATAGGGATACATGTATTTGGAACTCTAAATCAAACACGGTTTGTGCGAGCTCTTTGAAACTTGACACAATAAAGCAGTTTCAAGTTCTATCTCTATGGTTTGTTTACTGTTGATGTAGCCCTAAGAAGAGACTTTCGAGAACCACTTTCATGGAAAGGGCCTGCCAAGCTTCCAAAAAACTACGAGTTGCTTGAAATCTCAGCACACACTTTTTCACCCAATCTTGATGAAACTTTCAGGTAATGATCAGTACACTAATCCCACTTGGCTCGCCAAATTTCGTTCTTCTAGGTTAAACCGTTCGTTGGCAGTAACCGGTTTCATTTTGAGGTTTCACTCTGTTTTCTCCTATAGGGATACATGTATTTGGAACTCTAAATCAAACACGGTTTGTGCTAGCTCTTTGAAACTTGACACAATAAAGCAGTTTCAAGTTCTATTTCTATGGTTTGTTTGCTGTTGATGTAGCCCTAAGCAGAGACTGGCAAGAATCACTTACATGGAAAAGAACTGCCAAGCTTCCAAAAAACTACGAGTTCCCTGAAATCTCAGCACACACTTTTTCACCCAATCTTGATGAAACTTTCAGGTAATGATCAGTACACCAATCCCACTTGGCTCGCCAAATTTCGTTCTTCTAGGTTAAACCGTTCGTTGGCAGTAAACGGTTTAATTTTGAGGTTTCACTCTATTTTCTCCTATAGGGTTACATGTATTTGAAACTCTAAATCAAACACGGTTTGTGCTAGCTCTTTGAAACTTGACACAATAAAGCAGTTTCAAGTTCTATCTCTATGGTTTGTTTGCTGTTGATGTAGCCCTAAGCAGAGACTGGCGAGAATCACTTTCTTGGAAAGGGCCTGCCAAGCTTCCAAAAAACTACGAGTTGCCTGAAATCTCAGCACACCCTTTTTCACCCAATCTTGATGAAACTTTCAGGTAATGATCAGTACACCAATCCCACTTGGCTCGCCAAATTTCGTTCTTCTAGGTTAAACCGTTCGTTGGCAGTAACCGGTTTCATTTTGAGGTTTCACTCTGTTTTCTCCTATAGGGATACATGTATTTGGAACTCTAAATCAAACACGGTTTGTGCTAGCTCTTTGAAACTTGACACAATAAAGCAGTTTCAAGTTCTATCTCTATGGTTTGTTTGCTGTTGATGTAGCCCTAAGAAGAGACTTTCGAGAACCACTTTCATGGAAAGGGCCGGCCAAGCTTCCAAAAAACTACGAGTTGCTTGAAATCTCAGCACACACTTTTTCACCCAATCTTGATGAAACTTTCAGGTAATGATCAGTACACCAATCCCACTTGGCTCGCCAAATTTCGTTCTTCTAGGTTAAACCGTTCGTAGGCAGTAACCGGTTTCATTTTGAGGTTTCACTCTGTTTTCTCCTATAGGGATACATGTATTTGGAACTCTAAATCAAACACGGTTTGTGCTAGCTCTTTGAAACTTGACACAATAAAGCAGTTTCAAGTTCTATCTCTATGGTTTGTTTGCTGTTGATGTAGCCCTAAGCAGAGACTGGCGAGAATCACTTACAAGGAAAGGGCCTGCCAAGCTTCCAAAAAACTACGAGTTGCCCGAAATCTCAGCACACCCTTTTTCACCCAATCTTGATGAAACTTTCAGGTAATGATCAGTACACCAATCTCACTTGGCTCGCCAAATTTCGTTCTTCTAGGTTAAACCGTTCGTTGGCAGTAACCGGTTTCATTTTGAGGTTTCACTCTGTTTTCTCCTATAGGGATACATGTATTTGGAACTCTAAATCAAACAGGGTTTGTGCTAGCTCTTTGGAACTTGACACAATAAAGCAGTTTCAAGTTCTATCTCTATGGTTTGTTTGCTGTTGATGTAGCCCTAAGCAGAGACTGGCGAGAATCACTTTCTTGGAAAGGGCCTGCCAAGCTTCCAAAAAACTACGAGTTGCCTGAAATCTCAGCACACCCTTTTTCACCCAATCTTGATGAAACTTTCAGGTAATGATCAGTACACCAATCCCACTTGGCTCGCCAAATTTCGTTCTTCTAGGTTAAACCGTTCGTTGGCAGTAACCGGTTTCATTTTGAGGTTTCACTCTGTTTTCTCCTATAGGGATACATGTATTTGGAACTCTAAATCAAACACGGTTTGTGCTAGCTCTTTGAAACTTGACACAATAAAGCAGTTTCAAGTTCTATCTCTATGGTTTGTTTGCTGTTGATGTAGCCCTAAGAAGAGACTTTCGAGAACCACTTTCATGGAAAGGGCCTGCCAAGCTTCCAAAAAACTACGAGTTGCTTGAAATCTCAGCACACACTTTTTCACCCAATCTTGATGAAACTTTCAGGTAATGATCAGTACACCAATCCCACTTGGCTCGCCAAATTTCGTTCTTCTAGGTTAAACCGTTCGTTGGCAGTAACCGGTTTCATTTTGAGGTTTCACTCTGTTTTCTCCTATAGGGATACATGTATTTGGAACTCTAAATCAAACACGGTTTGTGCTAGCTCTTTGAAACTTGACACAATAAAGCAGTTTCAAGTTCTATCTCTATGGTTTGTTTGCTGTTGATGTAGCCCTAAGCAGAGACTGGCAAGAATCACTTACATGGAAAAGAACTGCCAAGCTTCCAAAAAACTACGAGTTCCCTGAAATCTCAGCACACACTTTTTCACCCAATCTTGATGAAACTTTCAGGTAATGATCAGTACACCAATCCCACTTGGCTCGCCAAATTTCGTTCTTCTAGGTTAAACCGTTCGTTGGCAGTAAACGGTTTCATTTTGAGGTTTCACTCTATTTTCTCCTATAGGGATACATGTATTTGAAACTCTAAATCAAACACGGTTTGTGCTAGCTCTTTGAAACTTGACACAATAAAGCAGTTTCAAGTTCTATCTCTATGGTTTGTTTGCTGTTGATGTAGCCCTAAGCAGAGACTGGCGAGAATCACTTACAAGGAAAGGGCCTGCCAAGCTTCCAAAAAACTACGAGTTGCCTGAAATCTCAGCACACCCTTTTTCACCCAATCTTGATGAAACTTTCAGGTAATGATCAGTACACCAATCTCACTTGGCTCGCCAAATTTCGTTCTTCTAGGTTAAACCGTTTGTTGGCAATAACCGGTTTCATTTTGAGGTTTCACTCTGTTTTCTCCTATAGGGATACATGTATTTGGAACTCTAAATCAAACACGGTTTGTGCTAGCTTTTTGAAACTTGACACAATAAAGCAGTTTCAAGTTCTATCTCTATGGTTTATTTCCTGTTGATGTAGCCCTAAGCAGAGACTGGTGAGAATCACTTTCATGGTAAGGGCCTGCCAAGCTTCCAAAAAACTACGATTTGCCCGAAATCTCAGCACACACTTTTTCACCCAATCTTGATGAAACTTTCAGGTAATGATCAGTACACCAATTCCACTTAGCTCGCCAAATTTCGTTTTTCTAGATTAAACCGTTCGTTGGCAGTAACCGGTTTCATTTTGAGGTTTCACTCTGTTTTCTCCTATAGGGATACATGTATTTGGAACTCTAAATGAAACACGGTTTGTGCTAGCTCTTTGAAACTTGACACAATAAAGCAGTTTCAAGTTCTATCTCTATGGTTTGTTTGCTGTTGATGTAGCCCTAAGCAGAGACTGGCGAGAATCACTTTCATGGAAAGGGCCTGCCAAGCTTCCAAAAAACTACGAGTTGCCTGAAATCTCAGCACACCCTTTTTCACCCAATCTTGATGAAACTTTCAGGTAATGATCAGTACACCAATCCCACTTGGCTCGCCAAATTTCGTTCTTCTAGGTTAAACCGTTCGTTGGCAGTAACCGGTTTCATTTTGAGGTTTCACTCTGTTTTCTCCTATAGGGATACATGTATTTGGAACTCTAAATCAAACACGGTTTGTGCTAGCTCTTTAAAACTTGACACAATAAAGCAGTTTCAAGTTCTATCTCTATGGTTTCTTTGCTGTTGATGTATCCCTAAGCAGAGACTGGCGAGAATCACTTTCATGGAAAGGGCCTGCCAAGCTTACAAAAAACTACGAGTTGCCTGAAATCTCAGCACACACTTTTTCACCCAATATTGATGAAACTTTCAGGTAATGATCAAAACACCAATCCACTTGGCTCGCCAAATTTCGTTCTTCTAGGTTAAACCGTTCGTTGGCAGTAACCGGTTTCATTTTGAGGTTTCACTCTGTTTTCTCCTATAGGGATACATGTATTTGGAACTCTAAATCAAACAGGTTTGTGCTAGCTCTTTGGAACTTGACACAATAAAGCAGTTTCAAGTTCTATCTCTATGTTTGTTTGCTGTTGATGTAGCCCTAAGCAGAGACTGGCGAGAATCACTTTCTTGGAAAGGGCCTGCCAAGCTTCCAAAAACTACGAGTTGCCTGAAATCTCAGCACACCCTTTTTCACCCAATCTTGATGAAACTTTCAGGTAATGATCAGTACACCAATCCCACTTGGCTCGCCAAATTTCGTTCTTCTAGGTTAAACCGTTCGTTGGCAGTAACCGGTTTCATTTTGAGGTTTCACTCTGTTTTCTCCTATAGGGATACATGTATTTGGAACTCTAAATCAAACACGGTTTGTGCTAGCTCTTTGAAACTTGACACAATAAAGCAGGTTTCAAGTTCTATCTCTATGGTTTGTTTGCTGTGAATGTAGCCCTAAGAAGAGACTTTCGAGAACCACTTTCATGGAAAGGGCCTGCCAAGCTTCCAAAAAACTACGAGTTGCTTGAAATCTCAGCACACACTTTTTCACCCAATCTTGATGAAACTTTCAGGTAATGATCAGTACACCAATCCCACTTGGCTCGCCAAATTTCGTTCTTCTAGGTTAAACCGTTCGTTGGCAGTAACCGGTTTCATTTTGAGGTTTCACTCTGTTTTCTCCTATAGGGATACATGTATTTGGAACTCTAAATCAAACACGGTTTGTGCTAGCTCTTTGAAACTTGACACAATAAAGCAGTTTCAAGTTCTATCTCTATGGTTTGTTTGCTGTTGATGTAGCCCTAAGCAGAGACTGGCAAGAATCACTTACATGGAAAAGAACTGCCAAGCTTCCAAAAAACTACGAGTTCCCTGAAATCTCAGCACACACTTTTTCACCCAATCTTGATGAAACTTTCAGGTAATGATCAGTACACCAATCCCACTTGGCTCGCCAAATTTCGTTCTTCTAGGTTAAACCGTTCGTTGGCAGTAAACGGTTTCATTTTGAGGTTTCACTCTATTTTCTCCTATAGGGATACATGTATTTGGAAACTCTAAATCAAACACGGTTTGTGCTAGCTCTTTGAAACTTGACACAATAAAGCAGTTTCAAGTTCTATCTCTATGGTTTGTTTGCTGTTGATGTAGCCCTAAGCAGAGACTGGCGAGAATCACTTACAAGGAAAGGGCCTGCCAAGCTTCCAAAAAACTACGAGTTGCCTGAAATCTCAGCACACCCTTTTTCACCCAATCTTGATGAAACTTTCAGGTAATGATCAGTACACCAATCTCACTTGGCTCGCCAAATTTCGTTCTTCTAGGTTAAACCGTTTGTTGGCAATAACGGTTCATTTTGAGGTTTCACTCTGTTTTCTCCTATAGGGATACATGTATTTGGAACTCTAAATCAAACACGGTTTGTGCTAGCTTTTTGAAACTTGACACAATAAAGCAGTTTCAAGTTCTATCTCTATGGTTTATTTCCTGTTGATGTAGCCCTAAGCAGAGACTGGTGAGAATCACTTTCATGGTAAGGGCCTGCCAAGCTTCCAAAAAACTACGATTTGCCCGAAATCTCAGCACACACTTTTTCACCCAATCTTGATGAAACTTTCAGGTAATGATCAGTACACCAATTCCACTTAGCTCGCCAAATTTCGTTTTTCTAGATTAAACCGTTCGTTGGCAGTAACCGGTTTCATTTTGAGGTTTCACTCTGTTTTCTCCTATAGGGATACATGTATTTGGAACTCTAAATGAAACACGGTTTGTGCTAGCTCTTTGAAACTTGACACAATAAAGCAGTTTCAAGTTCTATCTCTATGGTTTGTTTGCTGTTGATGTAGCCCTAAGCAGAGACTGCGAGAATCACTTTCATGGAAAGGGCCTGCCAAGCTTCCAAAAAACTACGAGTTGCCTGAAATCTCAGCACACCTTTTTCACCCAATCTTGATGAAACTTTCAGGTAATGATCAGTACACCAATCCCAGTTGGCTCGCCAAATTTCGTTCTTCTAGGTTAAACCGTTCGTTGGCAGTAACCGGTTTCATTTTGAGGTTTCACTCTGTTTTCTCCTATAGGGATACATGTATTTGGAACTCTAAATCAAACACGGTTTGTGCTAGCTCTTTAAAACTTGACACAATAAAGCAGTTTCAAGTTCTATCTCTATGGTTTCTGTGCTGTTGATGTATCCCTAAGCAGAGACTGGCGAGAATCACTTTCATGGAAAGGGCCTGCCAAGCTTACAAAAAACTACGAGTTGCCTGAAATCTCAGCACACACTTTTTCACCCAATATTGATGAAACTTTCAGGTAATGATCAAAACACCAATCCCACTTGGCTCGCCAAATTTCGTTCTTCTAGGTTAAACCGTTCGTTGGCAGTAACTGGATTCATTTTGAGGTTTCACTCTGTTTTCTCCTATAGGGATACATGTATTTGGAACTCTAAATCAAACACGGTTTGTGCTAGCTCTTTGAAACTTGACACAATAAAGCAGTTTCAAGTTCTATCTCTATGGTTTGGTTTGCTGTTGATGTAGCCCTAAGCAGAGACTGGCGAGAATCACTTACAAGGAAAGGGCCTGCCAAGCTTCCAAAAAACTACGAGTTGCCCGAAATCTCAGCACACCCTTTTTCACCCAATCTTGATGAAACTTTCAGGTAATGATCAGTACACCAATCTCACTTGGCTCGCCAAATTTCGTTCTTCTAGGTTAAACCGTTCGTTGGCAGTAACCGGTTTCATTTTGAGGTTTCACTCTGTTTTCTCCTATAGGGATACATGTATTTGGAACTCTAAATCAAACACGGTTTGTGCTAGCTCTTTGAAACTTGACACAATAAAGCAGTTTCAAGTTCTATCTCTATGGTTTGTTTGCTGTTGATGTAGCCCTAAGAAGAGACTTTCGAGAACCACTTTCATGGAAAGGGCCTGCCAAGCTTCCAAAAAACTACGAGTTGCTTGAAATCTCAGCACACTTTTTCACCCAATCTTGATGAAACTTTCAGGTAATGATCAGTACACCAATCCCACTTGGCTCGCCAAATTTCGTTCTTCTAGGTTAAACCGTTCGTTGGCAGTAACCGGTTTCATTTTGAGGTTTCACTCTGTTTTCTCCTATAGGGATACATGTATTTGGAACTCTAAATCAAACACGGTTTGTGCTAGCTCTTTGAAACTTGACACAATAAAGCAGTTTCAAGTTCTATCTCTATGGTTTGTTTGCTGTTGATGTAGCCCTAAGCAGAGACTGGCAAGAATCACTTACATGGAAAAGAACTGCCAAGCTTCCAAAAACTACGAGTTCCCTGAAATCTCAGCACACACTTTTTCACCCAATCTTGATGAAACTTTCAGGTAATGATCAGTACACCAATCCCACTTGGCTCGCCAAATTTCGTTCTACTAGGTTAAACCGTTCGTTGGCAGTAAACGGTTTCATTTTGAGGTTTCACTCTATTTTCTCCTATAGGGATACATGTATTTGGAAACTCTAAATCAAACACGGTTTGTGCTAGCTCTTTGAAACTTGACACAATAAAGCAGTTTCAAGTTCTATCTCTATGGTTTGTTTGCTGTTGATGTAGCCCTAAGCAGAGACTGGCGAGAATCACTTACAAGGAAAGGGCCTGCCAAGCTTCCAAAAAACTACGAGTTGCCTGAAATCTCAGCACACCCTTTTTCACCCAATCTTGATGAAACTTTCAGGTAATGATCAGTACACCAATCTCACTTGGCTCGCCAAATTTCGTTCTTCTAGGTTAAACCGTTGTTGGCAATAACCGGTTTCATTTTGAGGTTTCACTCTGTTTTCTCCTATAGGGATACATGTATTTGGAACTCTAAATCAAACACGGTTTGTGCTAGCTTTTTGAATCTTGACACAATAAAGCAGTTTCAAGTTCTATCTCTATGGTTTATTTCCTGTTGATGTAGCCCTAAGCAGAGACTGGTGAGAATCACTTTCATGGTAAGGGCCTGCAAAGCTTCCAAAAAACTACGATTTGCCCGAAATCTCAGCACACACTTTTTCACCCAATCTTGATGAAACTTTCAGGTAATGATCAGTACACCAATCCACTTAGCTCGCCAAATTTCGTTTTTCTAGATTAAACCGTTCGTTGGCAGTAACCGGTTTCATTTTGAGGTTTCACTCTGTTTTCTCCTATAGGGATACATGTATTTGGAACTCTAAATCAAACACGGTTTGTGCTAGCTCTTTGAAACTTGACACAATAAAGCAGTTTCAAGTTCTATCTCTATGGTTTGTTTGCTGTTGATGTAGCCCTAAGCAGAGACTGGCGAGAATCACTTTCATGGAAAGGGCCTGCCAAGCTTCCAAAAAACTACGAGTTGCCTGAAATCTCAGCACACCCTTTTTCACCCAATCTTGATGAAACTTTCAGGTAATGATCAGTACACCAATCCCACTTGGCTCGCCAAATTTCGTTCTTCTAGGTTAAACCGTTCGTTGGCAGTAACCGGTTTCATTTTGAGGTTTCACTCTGTTTTCTCCTATAGGGATACATGTATTTGGAATTCTAAATCAAACACGGTTTGTGCTAGCTCTTTGAAGCATGACACAATAAAGCAGTTTCAAGTTCTATCTATATGGTTTGTTTGCTCTTGATGTAGCCCTTGCAGAGACTGTCGAGAATCACTTTCATGGAAAGGGCCTGCCAAGCTTCCAAAAAACTACGAGTTGCCTGAAATCTCACCACACACTTTTTCATCCAATCTTGATGAAACTTTCAGGTAATTATCAGTACACCAATCCCACTTGGCTCGCCAAATTTCGTTCTACTAGGTTAAACAGTTCGTTGGCAGTAACCGGTTTCATTTTGAGGTTTCACTCTGTTTTCTCCTATAGGGATACATGTATTTGGAACTCTAAATCAAACACGGTTTGTGCTAGCTCTTTGAAACTTGACACAATAAAGCAGTTTCAAGTTCTATCTCTATGGTTTGTTTGCTGTTGATGTAGCCCTAAGCAGACACAGGCGAGAATCACTTTCATGGAAAGGCCTGCCAAGCTTCCAAAAAACTACGAGTTGCCTGAAATCTCAGCACACACTTTTTCACCCAATCTTGATGAAACTTTCAGGTAATGATCAGTACACCAATCCCACTTGGCTCCGCCAAATTTCCTTCTTCTAGGTTAAACCGTTCGTTGGCAGTAACCGGTTTCATTTTGAGGTTTCACTCTGTTTTCTCCTCTAGGGATACATGTATTTGGAACTCTAAAATCAAACACGGTTTGTGCTAGCTCTTTGAAACTTGACACAATAAAGCAGTTTCAAGTTCTATCTCTATGGTTTGTTTGCTGTTGATGTAGCCCTAAGCAGAGACTGGCGAGAATCACTTTCATGGAAAGGGCCTGCCAAGTTTCAAAAAACTACGAGTTGCCTGAAATCTCAGCACACCCTTTTTCACCAATCTTGATGAAACTTTCAGGTAATGATCAGTACACCAATCCCACTTGGCTCGCCAAATTTCGTTCTTCTAGGTTAAACCCTTCGTTGGCAGTAACCAGGTTTCATTTTGAGGTTTTAGTCTGTTTTTCCTATAGGGATACATGTATTTGGAACTTTAAATCAAACACGGTATGTGCTAGCTCTTTGAAACTTGACACAATAAAGCAGTTTCAAGTTCTATCTCTATGGTTTGTTTACTGTTGATGTAGCCCTAAGCAGAGACTGGCGAGAATCACTTTCATGGAAAGGGCCTGCCAAGCTTCCAAAAAAACTACGAGTTGCCCGAAATCTCAGCACACACTTTTTCACCCAATCTTGATGAAACTTTCAGGTAATGATCAGTACCCCAATCCCACTTGGCTCGCCAAATTTCGTTCTTCTAGGTTAAACCGTTCGTTGGCAGTAACCGGTTTCATTTTGAGGTTTCACTCTGTTTTCTCCTATAGGGATACATGTATTTGGAACTCTAAATCAAACACGGTTTGTGCTAGCTCTTTGAAACTTGACACAATAAAGCAGTTTCAAGTTCTATCTCTATGGTTTTTTTGCTGTTGATGTAGCCCTAAGCAGAGACTGGCGAGAATCACTTTCATGGAAAGGGCCTGCCAAGGTTTCAAAAAACTACGAGTTGCCTGAAATCTCAGCACACACTTTTTCACCCAATCTTGATGAAACTTTCAGGTAATGATAAGTACACCAATCCCACTTGGCTCGCCAAATTTCGTTCTTCTAGGTTAAACCGTTTGTTGGCAATAACCGGTTTCATTTTGAGGTTTCACTCTGTTTTCTCCTATAGGGATACATGTATTTGGAACTCTAAATTAAACACGGTTTGTGCTAGCTCTTTGAAACTTGACACAATAAAGCAGTTTCAAGTTCTATCTCTATGGTTTGTTTGCTGTTGATGTAGCCCTAAGCAGAGACTGGCAAGAATCACTTACATGGAAAAGAACTGCCAAGCTTCCAAAAAACTACGAGTTCCCTGAAATCTCAGCACACACTTTTTCACCCAATCTTGATGAAACTTTCAGGTAATGATCAAAACACCAATCCCACTTGGATCGCCAAATTTCGTTCTTCTAGGTTAAACCGTTCGTTGGCAGTAACTGGTTTCATTTTGAGGTTTCACTCTGTTTTCTCCTATAGGGATACATGTATTTGGAACTCTAAATCAAACACGGTTTGTGCTAGCTCTTTGAAACTTGACACAATAATGCAGTTTCAAGTTCTATCTCTATGGTTTGTTTGCTGTTGATGTAGCCCTAAGCAGAGACTGGCGAGAATCACTTACAAGGAAAGGGCCTGCCAAGCTTCCAAAAAACTACGAGTTGCCCGAAATCTCAGCACACCCTTTTTCACCCAATCTTGATGAAACTTTCAGGTAATGATAAGTACACAAATCCCACTTGGCTCGCCAAATTTCGTTCTTCTAGGTTAAACCGTTCGTTGGCAGTAACCGGTTTCATTTTGAGGTTTCACTCTGTTTTCTCCTATAGGGATACATGTATTTGGAACTCTAAATTAAACACGGTTTGTGCTAGCTCTTTGAAACTTGACACAATAAAGCAGTTTCAAGTTCTATCTCTATGGTTTGTTTGCTGTTGATGTAGCCCTAAGCAGAGACTGGCAAGAATCACTTACATGGAAAAGAACTGCCAAGCTTCCAAAAAACTACGAGTTCCCTGAAATCTCAGCACACACTTTTTCACCCAATCTTGATGAAACTTTCAGGTAATGATCAGTACACCAATCCCACTTGGCTCGCCAAATTTCGTTCTTCTAGGTTAAACCGTTCGTTGGCAGTAACTGGATTCATTTTGAGGTTTCACTCTGTTTTCTCCTATAGGGATACATGTATTTGGAACTCTAAATCAAACACGGTTTGTGCTAGCTCTTTGAAACTTGACACAATAAAGCAGTTTCAAGTTCTATCTCTATGGTTTGTTTGCTGTTGATGTAGCCCTAAGCAGAGACTGGCGAGAGTCACTTACAAGGAAAGGGCCTGCCAAGCTTCCAAAAAACTACGAGTTGCCCGAAATCTCAGCACACCCTTTTTCACCCAATCTTGATGAAACTTTCAGGTAATGATCAGTACACCAATCTCACTTGGCTCGCCAAATTTCGTTCTTCTAGGTTAAACCGTTCGTTGGCAGTAACCGGTTTCATTTTGAGGTTTCACTCTGTTTTCTCCTATAGGGATACATGTATTTGGAACTCTAAATCAAACAGGGTTTGTGCTAGCTCTTTGGAACTTGACACAATAAAGCAGTTTCAAGTTCTATCTCTATGGTTTGTTTGCTGTTGATGTAGCCCTAAGCAGAGACTGGCGAGAATCACTTTCTTGGAAAGGGCCTGCCAAGCTTCCAAAAAACTACGAGTTGCCTGAAATCTCAGCACACCCTTTTTCACCCAATCTTGATGAAACTTTCAGGTAATGATCAGTACACCAATCCCACTTGGCTCGCCAAATTTCGTTCTTCTAGGTTAAACCGTTCGTTGGCAGTAACCGGTTTCATTTTGAGGTTTCACTCTGTTTTCTCCTATAGGGATACATGTATTTGGAACTCTAAATCAAACACGGTTTGTGCTAGCTCTTTGAAACTTGACACAATAAAGCAGTTTCAAGTTCTATCTCTATGGTTTGTTTGCTGTTGATGTAGCCCTAAGAAGAGACTTTCGAGAACCACTTTCATGGAAAGGGCCTGCCAAGCTTCCAAAAAACTACGAGTTTCTTGAAATCTCAGCACACACTTTTTCACCCAATCTTGATGAAACTTTCAGGTAATGATCAGTACACCAATCCCACTTGGCTCGCCAAATTTCGTTCTTCTAGGTTAAACCGTTCGTAGGCAGTAACCGGTTTCATTTTGAGGTTTCACTCTGTTTTCTCCTATAGGGATACATGTATTTGGAACTCTAAATCAAACACGGTTTGTGCTAGCTCTTTGAAACTTGACACAATAAAGCAGTTTCAAGTTCTATCTCTATGGTTTGTTTGCTGTTGATGTAGCCCTAAGCAGAGACTGGCGAGAATCACTTACAAGGAAAGGGCCTGCCAAGCTTACAAAAAACTACGAGTTGCCCGAAATCTCAGCACACCCTTTTTCTCCCAATCTTGATGAAACTTTCAGGTAATGATCAGTACACCAATCTCACTTGGCTCGCCAAATTTCGTTCTTCTAGGTTAAACCGTTCGTTGGCAGTAACCGGTTTCATTTTGAGGTTTCACTCTGTTTTCTCCTATAGGGATACATGTATTTGGAACTTGACACAATAAAGCAGTTTCAAGTTCTATCTCTATGGTTTGTTTGCTGTTGATGTAGCCCTAAGCAGAGACTGGCGAGAATCACTTTCTTGGAAAGGGCCTGCCAAGCTTCCAAAAAACTACGAGTTGCCTGAAATCTCAGCACACCCTTTTTCACCCAATCTTGTTGAAACTTTCAGGTAATGATCAGTACACCAATCCCACTTGGCTCGCCAAATTTCGTTCTTCTAGGTTAAACCGTTCGTTGGCAGTAACCGGTTTCATTTTGAGGTTTCACTCTGTTTTCTCCTATAGGGATACATGTATTTGGAACTCTAAATCAAACACGGTTTGTGCTAGCTCTTTGAAACTTGACACAATAAAGCAGTTTCAAGTT